>NC_089598.1:44151324-44391324 GCF_019320115.1 Miscanthus floridulus | reverse complement strand
GTATGTCATAACATATAGCACTTTAATTTAGGAGTACTTCAGAATAGTGTTGCTACAAGTCTTGCTTCTAAATGTACTTACCACATTGGCCTTGATCCTTGATGGGAGTGACGGCACCCTTGGTCCTCCAGTCGATGGTCGCCGGAAGCGGATCGAGGCTAACATTCTCATACCTAAATCCGGTAGGGATCTTCACAGGGCTAGGTTTGAAGCCCTTGTTGGTCTTGGTAGCCCTGAACTCGTCGTTGGTAAGGTCGGCGAACTGGTTGACGCCGAGCCAGAACTTGCGGTTCTCACCAGCGTTAAACGACTCGATGTACTTAACATTAGCCTTGAACACCTCGAACCGCTGAGCCTTCTCGGTGGCGTCTTTGTAGATGCGGTTGTACCGCGCCATCCATTGCTCATGCCTCGCCACCATGGCTGAGTCGTCGTTCAGGTCACGAGCAGCGAGGGCAGCACCGCATAAGAAGGCGAAGCCGAGGATTGCCAAGATTGATGCCTTGAGGGTAGCCATGGTCGATCACTGGATCGAACAGGCCTGTGAATTGGTTGCTGATGCTGGCCTGCTGCTGCTGTGCACTATGCCTATTGATTTGGTGATTGGAGCTGGGTGGTACGGGTATATATAGCTACAGACGTGTATTATTCTTGTAAGTTGTAAGTATGAATCGACACGGTACGGTGCTTCTACGCTGTATTGTGTGGAAAGGGACAGGTACGTGGACGTGAAGTACTGCCAGATGGTATATATTATTTTACTTGTGCTCCAGATCGACGTGCATTTGCCGCTCTGCTATGGATTGCTGTCTTAAAGCATTATAAATAGAGATTTTTTTTGAGGGTTTTTGTATATAGAGATTATAAGCACCAGATCTCATTACAGGCATTCAATAACATATAGTATCAGATAAAAATTGGAAAAAGTGTATTAACAGCACATGGTTAGTATAATACTCTTTCATCTTCTAGTATTTAATAAGGTTCGTTCATACGTACCTCAAACCAGTCAATTTTATAAACACATACTGCGGCAAAGTTACGTTAACTGCTCTAAAAATAATATTATACCACCTAGTACATTACGCATAAAGTACTGCTAAAATGTACATATGCAGAAGATACTATCTTTTCCAGAGACTGGCATCTATAAATAGTTGCATCCAAAAATGATTTATAACTTTTCCACATATATGAACTTATATCAAGACAAACTTTATATTAGAATTGTAGCCCTCGATGTAATCTACAACTTTTTGTTGTTGAAAAGTTTTTTTTGCCATTGTTTAGAGTCCAAAAATATTATTTTAAGTTTATGGATTTTGAAATTTTAAATTTTAAATTTTCAAATAACTGGATGTTGATATGGTCTATACCAAAGTTGTAGTTTTCAATACAATCTACAACTTTGTGGTTGAAAAGTTTTTGATTTGAAGTCGTTTATAGATTCTCAATATGTGTTTAACTTCATATATTTTGAAATTCAAAAATTAGAATTTCTAAACGTCCTCGAATGTTCATATAGTTAATAGTAAAGTTGTAGTGGTCAACCCGATCTATATTTTTCTGTTGATAAGTTGTTGATTTAAAGTTGTTTAGTGTCTCAAATATTTGTTTTAACTTCATATATTTTCACATTGAAATTTTGACTTTTTCAAACAATTCCGGATGGAGACACATCCATCGTGGGTTTGTAACCACGACTAGTAATTAGTGGTCGATGTGTGGGACTTTCGTGGTTAGGACTCAAGACACGAAAGGGTATATCTTGGTTTGGGCCTCGAAGCCCTACATCCAATAGAGAGTTATTCATGTTAGAATGCTTAAGGGAGTTCTTATAATAGAGAGAGAGGATAGCGGAGCATATTGCTAGCTCTGATCTAGGGTTTCAAGATGAGTTTGAATGAGTCGATCCACTCTAAGGGTCCCTTTGCCCCTCCTTATATCTCGAGGGGCAAGGGGCGTACAAAGTTGAGGTTTTCCCTTGGTTACTTGATCGCCAAGGGAGTTTCTGGGCTTCTTCGCCTTTGTCTTTGAGCCATTGGAAGCATCTACGCTTTTATGTGTGGTTGAAAGCATCTAGGCCCCTAGTTTCGATTCGGTGATTAATGACAACACGAGATTACTGTGACTAACGTGTGTTTTGTAGAGGCAATTTGAGTTAGATCATGGTAATGATGATTGATTAGGCAATTATGGTTTTCATGCCCCTGTCGGTGGAAATTGTTTTGGTTTTTTCAAAAAATAGACGATAAGGTTAAGGACGGACTAGTTCTAAGTGTCATTTGGCATTGGAGAGACACTTAGAGTAGTTTAGGACTTTGTTTTTTTTTCTTTGGCCGTACTATTAAGGGGGTGTGAACTAGTAGCTTAAACTAGATGAGTCTAATGGTTTAGGTGTGCTGCACACTTGTCAAACTTAGCACTAGGTAGCTCAGGGTTTGCCCTAAGATCGATTGGAGACAAACTCATTCACAAAGATGTTGGATCGGAAGTGAATAGAGTGCTCATTTACTGACTGGACAATTGTTTGGTAGTGACCAGACGCAGCAGTGCGAGCCCGATCAGTGCACCTACTCGGAAGCAGAAGACAGACTACGACCGGACGCTGAATAGTAACATGCACCGGACGCGTCGACGATCGCACTGTAGCAGCGTGGACTTACTGTTGACTGGATCGGACGCTGGCAGGTAAGTGACCGGACTCTGGTGAGCCAGCATCCGGTCAACATCAGTAAGGGTCGAGAGAGCAATTTAGTGGACCTAATGAAAGGTCCTTGTGTGGTTTTGGTAATTGAGTGACAACCTAGGTGGACTAATTGTGTTTATGTGAGATACACAGGTGATTAGTTCACAGGTACATGTGTGTGAGCAACATATGCCATGAAGGTGAAAATGGCTTGGAGATGTTGCAAAGCTCACACATGTGATGATGAAGGAGCTCATTGCACATGAGACATGACATTGAGTCATGTGATCAAGGTGGAGAAGATCAAGACATGACTTGGCTTGATGGACCAGTTGCAAGCGTGAAGGGCAAGTCGGAGGCTTTGGAGCGATAGACCGCGTGGCGGTGAAGCTTGAGCAAGACTTGGCGCCGATGGACGAAGGCAACGGTGAAAAGCAAGTAAGATCGATGAACCAATATGATCACGTGATGATATGAAGTGGATCATATCATTGTTGATCATGTTGGTGCATGTGTTGCATCGACATTGGAGGAGATGGAATGGAATGCGCAAGGCAAAGGTATAACCTAGGGCATTTCATTTCACCGGTCATAGATGTATAGAGAAGTTGATGACCGGATTTAGGATAGATGGCCGTACTATCAAGAGGGGCAAACTTGTTTACATACCGGTCATCTAGTGCCACTTGAGTGATCTAACTTTGCATCATCGCTAGGATTGAGTGACATGGCAAGTTGAGTGGCTAATCCTTTGGAAAATGATTGTAAAAATGCTAACACACATACACATGGTGGTGTACATTTGGTGGTGTTGGCACATTTGCAAAGGAGAAGAAGGTAGAGGTGAAAAGGAGTTAGTCACACTGGTCACAAGGTGACCGGACGCTTGTCTTAGAGAGACCGGCGCGTCTGGTCAATTGTAACAGCAAAGACGCCGGCGTCGGTCAACTGATCGGACGCTGGGTCTCGAACTGACCGGACACTGGCGTCTGCGTCTGGTCTAGCTGACGTGGTAGCTCAGTGGTCAGGGTGTCTGATCAGACGATAGATGTGTCCGGTCAAGGGCGACCGGACGCGTCCGGTTGGCAAAGATCATTTCTGAACCCTTACTGGAAACGACTGGATGCTGGAGGTTCAGCGTCCGGTCAATTTTGCTGCAGCGTCTGGTCAACAGATGACAGTTGAGATTGGGCGATCAGTGTTTGAAGAAGGGGACACATGGCGTGCATCGCACGACCGGACGCTGAGGTCCAGCCTCCGGTCGATTGGACCGGAGCGTCCGGTCGTCCCGACTTTTGCCCAGTGAAGGGGTAACCGCTAGTTTAGCCCGTGGGGCTATAAATAGAAGATGGCCTCGGCCATGGCTGGAGCTGAGCACCTTGGGGGACTTTGTGTCCATGCTTGTGAGTGCTTGGGAGCCCTCCATCTCACATATACTTGATAGTGATCATTCGATTATGTGAGAGAGCGATTCTAGTGCGATTGCATCGTGAGGTTGCATTGAGTGGCACTAGATGATCGTGTTGCAAGCCGGTGGTGCTTGTTACTATTGGAGATTGCCACCTCCAAGACGGCTTGGTGGTGGTCTCCATCGAATCCCGCAAGAAGCTTGTGCGGTGCTTTGGAGAAGAGCTTTGTGAGGGGCATTGTGCTCGCCCCGCGGGAGCCGCGAAGAGCAACTCTAGTTGAGCGTGTCATTGAGCTACCCTCACTTTCGGGGTAGGTTCTTGTGGTGCCCAACGTGCGGGCTTGGTGGGTGATGCCAATTAGCTGTCGAACCACCAAGTGAGCGGTCGACACAACGGGGACTAGCGTGTTGGCAAACACGTGAACCTCGGGAGAAAAATCACCGTGTTAACCTTGTTCTTCCCGTTGGTTTGCATCCTCGTTGCACAAGCTTGTAATTACTTTTGCATACATTGTGCTTGTGTAGTTGCTCTTGTAATTAGTTAGCTTGTGTAGCTTACTAGTTACCTTCTTGCTTGTGTAGCATAGAAGTAGCTCCCTTGCATGGCTAATTTGGTTTGTGTAACCTTGTTAGTCACTTTGCTTAGTTTATGTAGCTAAGTATTTGCGCTCTCTAATTTGGCATTGGTTGCCTTGTTATTGAGCATTGCTAGTGAGCTTAGTTAGCTTTGTGTTTTTGCTTACTAGCATGTGTAGGAGCTCCCTCATTGCTTGAAGTACTAGTGGCACAGGTTTGTGTGACCTTGCTCCTAGAATTGGTTAGGTGAGCTCTAGCTAGCCTGGCACCTTTGTTGCTTAATTAGTATCTTTGGAAGGTGCTAGAGAACATAGATAGAGGGGTATAGTCTTGGCTAGACCGATAGTTTTAATTCCGTACTTATTTCAGTTAGCCTACGCGATTAATTTTAGAAAGGACTATTCACCCCCTCCCCCTCTAGTCCACCATCTCGACCTTACACCTGATGCGTCTAGTCAAGGTGGACTGGGCTCTACTAAGCGTCGGGTCACTCCAACGGTCTTCTCTGACAGCTCTGTGCACTATAGCAGCAGAGAACTGACCGGGTGTGTCTGGTCACCTTGACCTATGCGTCCGAACATTTTGAAAAATGCTGGGTTGGACAGTAACGGTCATGTTTTGAATGGGGGTGTATAAATATATCTCATACTCATCCAATTCAGCTCTCTTACCCATTTATTCAGTTGAGAAACACCTTTGGAGTGCAAGGGAGAGCAAGAGCCTAGTGGGGTGTTTGAGATTTGAGAATCCAAGATTAAGGGCCTCATTAGTGCATAGAGAGTAGCAAATGTGCATCCATCTTTCTCATTAGGCTTGTCTTGGTCAAGTGAGAGTTTGTGCTTGTTACTCTTGGTGATCACCATCACCCAGATAGCTCGGTGGTGATTGGAAGCTTGGTGATCATCCGACGGAACTTGTGGATGACCCAAGTCATCTTGTGAGTGGTTGTGGGCGATTCACCATGACAGAGTGTCAAAGAATCAGCCCGTAGAGAGCACTTGATCCTTGCATGGATCAAGGAGGAGCTACACCCTTACGTGAGTGCTCCAACGAGGACTAATAGGGAGTGGCGACTCTCCGATACCTCAAGAAAATATTGCCGTGTTCCACTCCCACTCTTTACTTTGAGCATTTATATTTGAGCAATTCAATTCATGTCTTTACATTCTTAGAATTACCATGCTAGAGTAGGATTGGAACCTAGAGTACAAAACTTTTGTGTGGTAGAACAATAGAAACACTTTTAGGCAAAAGGGGGTGAAATAGGCTAAGTGTAGGGCTTAATTATTGTAAAAAATTTAGAATTAGCCCAATTCACCCCCCCCTCTTAGACATCTTGATACTTTCAGTGGTCATGGCCAACAAGATAAAAACTGGCCATCGCAACTTTTGTAGACAACAGCGGTAGGTCAAGGCTGACTGGGGACTTGTCGTCATGCCTACCTGGCTTTCTTGCCCTCTAGCGTTCCTTACATGCCAAGGGAGATGAAGCCTGGGAGATTGAAGAGTGGGTACAATGCCCCTTTGTCATCTTGTGTCATGACCCCAGTGTGACCCCTCAGCGAAACAGGTGGGCAACTCCACACTAAAGCATAAGGAACAACGCCCTGACAGAGCTGATCGCACTACACTTTTGTAAGGAAAATGTATCCTAGGCCCATTTACTTTGGATTTTGGTGTTTGATGACCAACACAACCAAATTGGACTAATGAATTTGCAAGTGATTGTTGTGTAGTTCAATAGGATACAAGACGTGACTTGGACGAAGGCGACATGATGATCCGAGGATCAACACCACAAGCAAGACCTTAGGAGCACAAGAGAAGACTCAAGATATCAAGCAAAGTCCAAGCACGAAGATAGGAACCAAGCCGTACGCAAGATCACGAAGAAATGAGCTCACAGAAGTGACCGGACGCTGGACCGGACGCTAGAGAAAAGTGACCGGATGCTCCGATTAGTGGATCGGCATCAGCTGCAGCGGCCTGACGCTGAATAAGTGAATTGCCTGGACGCACCAATGGCACTGTTCATCAGTCCGACAACACACTTAGCAAGTGACCGGACGCTGGCGGCAAACTGACCAGACGCAGGACAGCAGCGTCCGATCAAGTACAGAGAGGTTCCAGAGCGACGAAATTGTGACTGGACGCATCCGGTGGCAAGTGACCGGACGCTGGCAGCGTTCGATCAGTTGTTTGCGGCTCAAACGGTCAGGACGACCGAACGCGTCCGATCAAGACGACTCCAGCGTCCGGTCAGTAGCAGAAAAGCGGGATTTCGTCCCCAATAGCTACTTTCTTAGTGGGGCTTATAAATACAACCCCCAACCGGCCATTTGGCTTGAGTGGAGCTGAGGAAACATACCAAGAGTGTTGATACACCATTTTAATGATCTCCACATGCATAGTGCTTAGTGTTTTATTAGGTGATTAGCGTAGGTGCTTTGCGAAGTGCTTAGGTTGATTAGACCACCGCTTATGCACTTGCTCTAGGTTTAGGCCTAGTGTTTAGTGAGGTTTGCATACCTCTTACCACTCGGTGCTTGCGCGCACCATTGTTGTACATCAGAGGGGCTTGTAGTCTTGAGAGATCACACCAACCGCGTTTGTGGTGTGGCCGCTGCCGTGTACCAGAGGGAACAAGGCCCACGACGTTTCGGCTGGAAGCTTGATAGTGAAGATGGCGGGGAGCATCCGGGAGAGGCTTGTCGAAGGGCACGTCGGAGACCCACTTGTGCGTGGGGAAGGCCCGAGGCTATCCACAGAGTTACCCGACCGGGAGCTTGGCCCTTGCGAGGGGCTCCAACAAGGACTAGGAGGAAGCTTGCGTGCTTCTCTATATCTCGGTAAAAATACCGGAGTCATCGACGGGAGTTTGCATAACCTTTCTCTTTAGCTTCCACATTTACAATGATTACATTACTCCTTTTGCGGTAGAGATAGCAATACACTAGCAAAACCGTAGTTGCACATTTAGATAGTTTATCTTTTGCATAGGTTTTGCTAGGATTAGAAAAAGAGGCCATAGTTTAGAAGTAGATTTTTAACTTGCCTAATTCACCCCCCCTCTTAGGTGTCATGGTCCCCTTCAATTGGTATCAGAGCCGGTTGGCTCAATTTGGACCTTTGGCTTAACCACGGTTGAGCCGATACTATTTAGAGTGGTTGGGATGGATACCTCTAGGCCTCCGCACTTTGACGGCACTAACTTCCCTTATTATAGAGCTAGAATGGCTTGCTAACTTGAGGCGGTTGATTTGGGAGTTTGGAGAGTCACTCATGACGAGATGAAACCCATTAAGAATCCCGATAAACCCACAAAGAGTGATGAAAAAGAAATCCATTTCAATGCTAGAGCAAAAAATTGCTTGTTTGAATCATTTAGCATGAATGTGTTTAACCAAGTGTTTACTTTAAATATGGCACATGAAATATGGTTAAAACTCCAAGAGCTCCATGATGGCACATCTAATGTCCGTGAGCAAAAACATTGTCTAGCTAAACAAAATTATGATTCCTTTACAATGAATGATGATGAGCTTGTTCGTGATATATATTCTCGGTTGAATCTAATTATCAATGAGCTCCATTCAATAGGACTAACAAAGCTAGATGATGTGGACATTGTGAGGAAGATCATCTCCATGCTACCACAAAAGAAATATGCAAGCATCATCACCATCCTTCACAACATGGAGGACTTGAGCACCATGACCCCAGCCATAGTCATTGGCAAGATAGTGGCATTTGAAATGTCACGCAAGATGGGTCAAGAAGAAGCCTCTTCATTAAGCAAAGGCAAAGCTCTCGCATGTGGCGAGAAAAAGAAGATGAAGGGCAAGCAAGTTGAGACAAGCTCAAGCTCAAGCTCCTCAAGTGAAGATGAAGAAGAAGATGAGAATGATGATGATCAATCTTCCTCCTCCACCTCAGACCTTGATGAAGAATCAATTAAACTAATCAACAAGGTGGAGAAGATAATCCAAAAGCTCAATGTCAAGGGTGTGCCCATCCAAATTCAAGATCTCGTTTTCACCAATCAAAGAAATGAGCAAAGAAAGAGAGGATGCTATGGATGCGGTGAGTTGGGGCACTTTGTGGAAGTTTGTCCAAATAAGCCCACACCTAAGACAAAGAAGAAGGCATGCAAAAAATAAGCCCTCACATCAATAAGGACATGGTATAATTCTTCAAGTGAAGAAGAACACCATCACAAGAGGCGAGGGCGCAAGCACTCATCATCAAGCTCTTCTCGTGTGCGCCTTATGGCACGAGGTAACAAAAGTTCATCCTCTAGTGAGAGTGATAGTGATGATGAAATGCCTTCTTATGAAGAAATTGTGCAACAAAATCTCAATTATACTAAAGTTTACACTAGTCAACAAAAAAAGCTCGAAAAAATAAAAGAAAAGCTAGATAGTTCACAAGAAGCATATAAAACTTTGCTTGAATAATATGAGAATTTTGCTAATCTCAATGTTGAACTATCTACTAAAATTGAGCAACTTAAGGCTAGTGCAACAACAAATGCATGCACAATTAATGATGAGCAACTTGTTAAGAAAAATGAAAAATTAAAAGAAAAGTTAACTAGCTCACAAGATGCTTATAAAAGTTTGCTTGCTAAAATGGAAACCATGTGCAAATATTGTGATGAGCTAACTAATAAAGTTGCTAATCTTGAAGCCGTTAGTACAACTCCCACTAAGGCATCTAAAAGGAAAAGTTCTAACATGTCTAAAAAGTATGCCTCTACTTCTTGTAATGATTTATGTTTAGACTCACCTTTGTGTAACCAAGTTTGTGTTGAGAAGTTGTTGTAGATACATGCACACAAGAGGTTGCAAAGGAGAATGAGCAACTCAAGCAAGAAGTAGCTCGCCTCACCAAGGACTTGACTCAAGTGAAAGGCAAGGCGAAGCAAGCCCAACTTTATTAAGATAACACCGTCAAGGGAGTGAAGAAGCTTGATGAAGGACAAACCGTGGTTTGCTACGTGTGCCACAAGAAAGGTCACATGTCCTATGAGTGCAAGGTGAAGAATGGGGAAGGAGCAAACAAGAAAGAGAAAAAGCAAACAAGCAAACTCTCCAACACCTACACCAACAAGGTGGACAAGAAGGCCTCCACACCTTATCTTTTGAAGAAGAAGAAAAATGACAAGGTGGTGGCCATCAAGGTGAACAAGCAAGCCAACAATGGGATCAAATGCTTTTGGGTGCCAAAGGAGATCATTTCAAATATGAAGAGCACCAAGAAGGTTTGGATTCCGAAAGGGAAGTAAAAAGTCCATTGGACTTCGGGGAATTTGGAGACTTGGCAAAATATGGGTGTATTTCATGGGATGCATCATGATGGACAAAATCATTGCCAAGTGGGTTAGTGAATACCATGGACCCAAATTTTCCTTCCCATGTTAGGTAACTAGATTTAATTTACTTCAATTGGTATTAGATTTAAATTTTCTTACATTTGGTATCTTTTAGCATCTAGTTACTCTTCATGCCTAGGTTTGCATTTGCATTCTTATATATTTGGTCATGCATACACTAGGTATTTCATAGGGTAGGCTTGCTCGGTTTCATTCTTATTCCTTGGAGCAATCCTACATGGGTTAAAATTGCTTAGAAGCACGGCACATAGCTTGTCTTACATTTATTTATCTAATATGTGCCAAAGTCCAAATTGTAGATAACTTCTCCCAAATATCATCTTCAAAAATGATTCTCACATTCATGAGATGTCATCTTTCAAGTGGTATTTTTATTCTAAAATCAATGTGCATGTTTCCTACAAGTATTCTATACTTGTGTGCACAAATTTAGGGGGAGGCTACTCTACAAGTTGGATGCTTTGAGACTAACACCTTTTCAAGCTTATCATGTATATAGTAGTCTCATTGCAAGGAAAATGGAGTCCCCGGAGATAAGCATCATACCTCAAATATTCACCACCTATTGCAAGTGGTAGAAATCAAATTGGTTTCCACATGTGGTATTTCTAAACCTATATCATCATGTTGATTTCATTTTGATATTTATATGCTTTCTCCATGCATTATATAGATTAAATTCCCTTGTGCAATTTTTTTGCCAATTATACATATGCTTTGCCTTCTATCATATGTATGCATATATTTAGGGGGAGCTTAGTCTATATAATGTGAGAGTCAAATTTTGTGATCTATTTCACTCTACACACAAAGGATCACAAAGTTTGACCCTCCCTTGTGCTACTAATGTCTTCCTTTTTGGTGTTTGATTCCAAAGGGGGAGAATTTAGAGGACCAAAAGCATGCAGTAATGGTCTGAGAAAGGGAGGATAGTGGGTTATGGATTAGCCTATGTAATGGGGAGAATTTGTAGGAAGCAAGGCTTGAATCCATAATACCACATGGGGACATTTGCAAGGGCAAGATAAGTTTTTATGTAGACTTACAAGTAGTATCCATTAGCATCATATAATCTTGCCCCTTGCATTGCATCCTAGCAAGTAGGTAGTTTTTAAATTTCAAAATTTTATTATTTGCTTGCTTTGGTTGTGTTGTCATCAATCACCAAAAAGGGGGAGATTGTAAGGAAAATAGACCCTAGACCCATTTACTTTGGATTTTGGTGTTTGATGACCAACACAACCAAATTGGACTAATGAATTTGCAAGTGATTGTTGTGTAGTTCAATAGGATGCAAGACGTGACTTGGACGAAGGCGACGTGATGATCCAAGGATCAACACCACAAGCAAGACCTTAGGAGCACAAGAGAAGACTCAAGATATCAAGCAAAGTCCAAGCACGAAGATAGGAACCAAGCCGTACGCAAGATCACAAAGAAATGAGCTCACAGAAGTGACAGGACGCTGGAGAAAAGTGACCGGACGCTCCGATTAGTGGCTTGGCATCAGCAGCAGTGATCTAAAGCTGAATAAGTGAATCGACCGAACGCACCGATGGCATTGTTCATCAGTCCGACAATACACTCAGCAAGTGACCGGACGCTGGCGGCAAACCGACCGGACACAGGACAACAGTGTCCGGTCGAGTACAGAGAGGTTCCAGAGCAGCGAAATTGCGACCGGATGCGTCCGGTGGCAAGTGACTGGACGCTGGCAGCGTCCGATCAGTTGTTCGCGGCTCCAACGGTCGGGACGACCAGACGTGTCCGATCAAGACGACTCCAGCGTCCGGTCAGTAGCAGAAAAGCGGGATTTCGTCTCCAACGGCTACTTTCTCAGTGGGGCTTATAAATACAACCCCCAACCAGCCATTTGGCATGAGTGGAGCTGAGGAAACATACCAAGGATGTTGATACACCATTTTAGTAATCTCCACAAGTATAGTGCTTAGTGTTTTATTAAGTGATTAGCGTAGGTGCTTTGCGAAGTGCTTAGGTTGATTTGACCACCGCTTATGCGCTTGCTCTAGGTTTAGGCCTAGTGTTTAGTGAGGTTTACATACCTCTTACCACTCGGTGCTTGCGTGCACCATTGTTGTACATCGGAGGGGCTTGTAGTCTTATGAGATCACACCAACCGCGTTTGTGGTGTGGCCGCTACCGTGTACCAGAGGGAACAAGGCCCGCGCCGTTTTGGCCAGAAGCTTGATAGTGAAGAAGGCGGGGAGCATCCGGAAGAGGCTTGCCGGAAGGCACGTCGGAGACCCACTTGAGCGTGGGGAAGGCCCGAGGCTATCCACGGAGTTACCCGACCAGGAGCTTAGCCCTTGCGAGGGGCTCCAACGAGGACTAGGGGAAACTTGCGTGCTTCTCGATACCTCGGTAAAAATACCTGAGTCGTCGATGGGAGTTTGCATATCTCTACCTTGCTCTTTAGCTTCCGCATTTACATTGATTGCATTACTCCTTTCGCAGTAGAGATAGCAATACACTAGCAAAACCATAGTTGTACATTTAGATTGTTTATCTTTTGCATAGGTTTTGCTAGGATTAGAAAAAGAGGCCATAGTTTAGAAGTAGATTTTTAAGTTGCCTAATTCACCCCCCCCCTTAGGCGTCACGGTCCCCTTCAGCTTTTAAGCGAGTATTAGGTTTCTGCCATGTGACAAGGTCTTTTCGGGAGCTTCGAGGCATCTGCTTAGGCTAGCTTGCCAATCCTTGCTTAGTCGGTCGGGACCCTCTAATGATGAGGACCTAGGTTATCCTAAGACCTTAGCACTGTTCCTGAGTTATTTCGCTCAGCCAGAGCCCCGAGCGGTGGTGGTCTATGCTTTCACGGTGTCTGGTCGGTATCCACCGGGGCACGCAAGCGCACCCGCTGGTTGTTGGCCTCGATCCCCTAGCTGATAAGGAGAATCAATCAGGGGGTTAGCTACGCTATCATGGTGCTAATACGAGTTTTACATAGCTCTAGTGATAGATATTCCACTTGTAGAAATTTGCATATTTATGACGAAAATCTTAATGACGAATCAAAATTTGTCGTAGAAAATTGACTTCTATGACAAATTATATTCTTGCAAGTATGAAGCGATACGGTGCTTCTATACGCTTTTTTTGTGTGGAGGGACAGGTACGTGGCCGTGAAGTAAGTATGGTTGCCATAAATTACTTGTGCCTGAGACGTGCGTTTGGCGCTCTGCTATGGATTGCTGTCTTAAAGCAAAAATCTAGGTGGCACTCGGGAAGGGACGAGGGAGTACACCTCTCTAACCTTCGGTCTGCACCTGTTAAACTGGTAGAGAAAGCTATTGAAAGTTACTACTAGCTATTATAGTAGTGATATATTATTTATTAAAAGAATAAAAGTTGTTCGTTTTGGACATGGTAATTCCATTGTAAATCTAGTCTATTCGGCCGGTGTTAAGGGCATGTATAATCCACCAGGGGCGGATCTAAGGACTAAGATCAAGCTAAGTCCTTGGCTGAGATAGAAAGAAAGTGCTATAAGTGGACTAATAGAGCCTAATCTTTCACTGTTTAGAAAATTTATCATTGATTTATTTGGTCATAGACCTGGGCAGCAGCACGGCCAGCTCGGGCCTGTGTCCGCCATTGTAACCCGCGGACAGGGGTCGTCTGTAAGTGACAAGAATCTGACATACACATAATTAAAAAGATAAGTTATACAACTTAGACAGTGTGTCTTCTGCAAATAGTTTAATGCTTTTGGATGTAGCCAAAATCAACCATGAATATCATTTTATATACCATTATGTTGTCATTTTGATGGAGAACGGTCAAGCATAAATAAATAAGATATAAGATGAACATAATTACAATAATTTTAATACCATCAATATAATAATTGTATTATACATAATTCCAATATTTTTGCCATGATCCTTTTACCAACAAAACGCGAGAGTTCACATGCATGTAACACATAGGAGACATGAAGTCTTGCAGGCATCATGTTCTCACAAAAAGGTAACAGACTGCACGTTCATGTAACACATAGAAAGCTTGCAATTGTAGCTAACAAATTAGAAATCTTGCATATTCACGTGCAACAGCAAGCTACAGGAGTACAGGTAGTTCAACACACCTGTTTTGATAGTTTCAGTAATCAGGTGGACATTGATCCATAGTTTTTAGAAACTAGGAGCACAGCCCAGTTTTCAGCAAATAGCGGCATAGTCCAGTTTTCAAAAATTATCAACACTGTCCGGTTATCACAAAAGAAGGCATAGACGTCGTTCGCGCGTGTTGGAATACCTTGGCTGCCGTGCTCAGGGCAAGTGGCGAAGCTAAATCAAATCAGTGGGTGTGCACTTGACTCGTGGGTGTACAGACTTGTGCTATTAAAGGTGCATACATGGTGAAAATCAAGAAAACCTCTGTTTTCATAAATTTTGGGAGGTGCATTTGCACCAATACCAACTATACCTAGCTTTGCATGTAACACCCTAACAGTCTATTAATAGCCTATAGTTGTTGTGAAGTTGGTCCAAGTGGTCCAGTGACTCATGTGTGGTTGTGATCGCTGGGTTTAGTACCCTTTCGTTCCAAACATAGGACTTCTGAATTAATGTTTTTATATTAAGCGAGGACAAAAATATAAGAGATGCGCTATACGTATACGCCCCTGCCCGGAGCCGAGACTAGCCTAGTTGCAGGGATCCGCCGCCCGCAACTAAGGGAGCGGCTGAACTCTGGCTGGTCTGCCTCCAGTCATGTAGGAGCAGACGTGTCCGGTCGCAAAACAGAGGCTCAGGGAGCTCTCTAGAAATGACCGGACTCTGAGGCTCACGCGTCCGGTATTGGCGCAGAGGTGTGTCCGGTCATCACTTGATCGCTGGAGCGTGGCAGCCGACCGTTGAGATCGGCCAGCTTCGGTTGAACACAGAGCGACATGTGGACAGAGTAGCGTGACCGGATGCTGGCAGGGTACGTCCGGTTGATCCGACCGGCGCGTCCGGTCAGCCCAAAAAACGCCCAGTGAAGGGGTAACAACTATTTTAGCCCGTGGGGCTATAAATAGAAGTATTAGTCGACCTTTAGTTGTTAGCTTAGTAGAGCTGAGCACACTAGAGCACCTTGGGGGATTTTGTGTCCATGCTTGAGAGTGCTTAGGAGCTCTCCTTCTCACATATGCTTGATAGTGATCATCCGATTATGTGAGAGAGCGATTCTAGTGCGATTGCATCGCGAGATTGCATCGAGTGGCATTAGGTGGTCGTCTTGCAAGCTGGTGGTGCTTGTTACTCTTGGAGGTTGCCACCTCCTAGATGGCTTGGTGGTGGTCTCCGTCGAAGCCCGCAAGAAGCTTGTGCGTTGCTCTGGAGAAGAGCTTTGTGAGGGGCATTGTGCTCGCCACGCGGGAGCCGCGAAGAGCAACTCTAGTAGAGCAAGACACGAAGGGCGACAAGTGGTCTGACCGGGTCAAGTGCTAGAGCTTGTGGTAAGCACTCCACGTGGGAGAGTGTGACTTGCGGGTCACCACTAGCAAGAGGACCAGCGGCAACCTTGGTACTTGTCTCAACGGATATGTTGCGTGTTGGCAAGCACGTGAACCTCGAGAGAAAATCACCATGTCAACATTGTTCTTCCCATTGGTTTGCAATCCCCATATACAAGCTTGTAATTACTTTCATATACATTGTGCTTGTTTAGTTGCTCTTGCAATTAGTTAGCTTGTGTAGCTCACTAGTTACATTCTTGCTTGTGTAGCATAGAAGTAGCCCCCTTGCGTGGCTAATTTGGTTTGTGTAACCTTGTTAGTCACATTGCTTAGTTTGTGTAGCTAAGCATTTGCGCTCTCTAATTTGGCATTGGTTGCCTTGTTATTGAGCATTGCAAGTGAGCTTAGGAGCTTTGTGCTTTTGCTTACTAGAATTGTGTAGGAGCTCCCTGGTGTGCAAAATACTAGTGGCGTAGGTTTGTGTGACCTTGCTCTTAGAATTGGATAGGTGAGCTCTAGCTAGCTTGGCACCTTAGTTACTTAATTAGGATCTTTGCAAGGTGTTAGAGAACATATATAGAGGGGTGCAATCTTGGCTAGACCGATAATTTTAATTCCACACTTATTTCAGTTAGCCAGCGTGATTAAGTTTTAGAAAGGACTATTCACCTCCATCTAGTCCGCCATCTAGACCTTACAAGTGGTATCGGAGCTAGGTCTCTCATTTGTGGTCTTCACCAACCCGAAAGGATGGAGATTTATGGGCTAAATGTTGATTGTCCACACATTTTTTATGGCACACACTTTGCACGGTGGAAAAATTAGATGATATGCAATTTTAAGTTAGTTGCCCTCAAATGTGGTGGATGGTAGATGTAGGTTTTTCTTGTGTGTTGGATGAAAATAATCTAACTCAAGCATAAGAGAAATGCCTAGATCTCGACACCCAAGCTATTGACATCATGTATAGATCTTTGGATGATAGCATATTTGGTGAGATCATTGACATGAAGACCACTCATGAGATTTGGAGTTATCTCAATGAGAAGTATGGGATGGTTTTCGATGATGATGATGAGCCCAAGAAGGAGGCACATGAGGATGTTGAGCATAGCCACATT
Source organism: Miscanthus floridulus (assembly GCF_019320115.1). Classification (NCBI taxonomy): domain Eukaryota; kingdom Viridiplantae; phylum Streptophyta; class Magnoliopsida; order Poales; family Poaceae; genus Miscanthus; species Miscanthus floridulus. Next base: position 44,374,671 of record NC_089598.1, on the reverse strand, counting down.
TTGGTAATTGTGGAAGATTGCTCCACCTCATGGTCAAGTGATGATGATGATCATACCACAAGATCATTTGACAAGATTGATGATGATATCACAAGTGATGCCAATGATGATGCTACTCCATGCACACTTGATGGTGATAATGATGGATCATGCTCGGGCTATGAGAGTGATGTTTCTTCAAGCTCTCCAACTACATCACATTGCTTCATGTCACAAGGTGACACTAAGGTATCTAATGCAAATGTGATTGATCTTGATTCATATGAGGAGCTTCTAGATAGATATGATTGCATGATCAAAGATTTAGAAAAAGAGATGGCTAAAATCGAGAAATTGAAAAATAAAAACTCTTTTCTAAAGAACACATGTGAACAACAAAAGCATCTACTTTATGTTACTACTTGTTCACATGAGGAGCTAAAATTGGCTCATGAGGAACTTAGTGTTGCTCATGATAACTTGGTACAAGACCATGCTTTTCTCACTAAGGAGCTTTCCAATGGAAAAACTAAAACTAGTGAGAGCACATCACATGGGTCAATTGATCAATCACATATTGTTGCTAACCCTTGTGATGTAGGCAAAAAGCATGTATCCACCTCTTATGATGATTTATTAGAAATGCCATGTTCTTCACAAATAGAAGCTTGTTCTACTTCTATGTCTTGTGAGACTAACCTTTTGAAGGAGAACAATGAGCTCAAAAATGAAGTGAAGAAATTGAGCAACAAGTTAGAGAGGTGCTACAACTCAAAAGTCACCTTTGAGCACATGTTAAAAACTCAAAGAAACTATGGTAACAAGTGTGGCCTTGGCATCAAGAAGAAGATGACAAAGGGTGAAAGAATGAGAGAAAGAAAGATGAAGAAGCTACAACAAAGAAAGCTCTCTCATACCATGTGCTACCGGTGTCATGAAGCGGAACACCTTGCAAATGGTTGTCCTAACATTGAGAAGCTCAAGAAGATAAAAGAAGAAGAGAGGCTCAAGCATGTGAAGTGCTTCAAGTGTCACACTTGGGGTCATCTTACCTCAATGTGCCCAACAAAGCAATTGGTGAAGCAACTAGAAGTACCTCAACCAAAGCCACAAGTTGAGCAAGAGAAGACACCCTAAGAGCAAGTCAAGATCTATCATGAAGATGGTGGTGACTTGATGACGATGAAGAAGAAAACAAGGGGTGGAAAGGCAAGGCATCCAATGCAAACTCAAGATGCCAAGATGATGGGCAAAAATAAAGATGAGAAGAAAGATTATGCTCACATCAAGTGCTTCAAGTGTGGAAATATGGGACACTTTACCTCTAAGTGTCCAACCAAGCTTGAGAAGAAGGCTCAAGCAATCCATGAGAGGCAAGGCAATGAGAAACACCACATGAGCAAGGAAGAGAAGGCTCAATCAAAGAGAAAGTGCTACTCATACCGGGAAAGAGAACACATGGCACATTCATGTCCCCTAGGTAACAATTCTAAGCCTATTTCAATTATTGATAATAATATGCTTAGAAAGAATGGTAATGGTACCTCTATGGTTGCTATTGCAAAACATCCCGCTACTCATACTAAGGCTTTGCCTAAGTATGTTGCTTCTAACTTGAGAGGACCCAAACTTATTTGGGTACCATCAAAAAGTGGGTGATTGATTGTAGGTACCATCGGCATTGGAGACTTGATTCAATTGATTTCATATTGATCATCATATGTTGAGTCAAGATATGAAGCCTAGTGCACATCCAAACCCAATGCCAAGTGAAAAATGAGTGAAGTCCAAGTGCTATCAACATACAAGTGTCATATTCAAGTTGTGGTGATTTATTGGATTATTTAATGGCTTGCAAAATTACTTGAGTTGAAGCTTGATAATTAGATGATCATGAGCTAACCAAGGTATATATCTTGTTGATCATTTCATTTGGGTGCATATGAGTTAATTAAATAGGATAAATATGCAATGTTGCTTGCTATAAGATGTTTGAATGGATAAATTCATTAGTAGTCAAGTTTGGATTGATTTGTGTTGGATAAATTCATGAGATAACTTTTAGTGAGTGGTTGAATGGATTTATGTCTTGTGAAAGTATTCAAACAAGTTGGTTTCAAGTTTGATTCACATTTGATGAAGTATAGCTCAATAGTTGAAATATGTCCTATATTACAAAATCTGAGCTAGCTGTGATCTTAGCCATATATGAGTGATCAAAACTTATTAGATTGGCATAAAAGTTGGTGTACATATGCTAGACTTATGGTATAAGATGATGTACAAACTTCATGAGAATTAGATAAGAGATGCTTCAATTTTGGAACTGGATCTTGTTAGCTATAGTGCAGCAATTTTCAGCATATAGCAGTGGTGATAGAATTGAAATCTGGTAGCAATCGAGAAGTCAAATGAAGCTCAAATTTTATAGCTGCTAGATAATTTAGTGAAGCACATCTCCATAAAATTTGTGGTATTTGGATCTGTACATTGGGAGATATGTATTTTTCTTTGAAGGGTACAGAATCTGCCAGAAAAGTGGCAATTATTGGATCTATTTTGAGTCACTTTAATTGAAAGGTCCTCAAGTTGGAAACATATTTTTACAAGTGTTTGAGGTACCTAAGTTTGGTTTTGAGATGATCTAGAAACATGACAACCGAAGAGTACAAGGCCATTTGATTGTGGAGTGTACTTTGCACACATTTGGTACTCAAGATGAAGATCAAGATCAAACTCAAGATGAAGATGAAGTTTAAGTTCTAGATATTATTGGAAATCATTTGGTAGAAAGAAAAGAACTTAAACAAATAGAAAAAAGGACTTAAAGAAGGAATCAAGGTTACTCATCAAGTTAAGTCTATCACTTGGATCAATCAATCAAGTTATTTCAAGTAAGTGTCAAGAATAGTTCTTGGAGAGAGGTCACTTCTCCCTAAGTGTAGGGGCTTGCCGCCTCTGTAGGTAAACCAAGTGTGGTACATGGAAGGCTAACATAGAAGTGGTGATCCGAGAGACATTTGAGATGCTTAGTTGAAGCAATCAAAAGGGTTGATCAATCAAAGTAAGCAACACCCAAAAGAGAGCTAGTCATGGCAATTCAAGTGGCATTTCAAATAGTTTTCTCATGCAAGCATTGATCAAAAGATGAAGCAAGCTAACCACAACAAGATATTGCACTTGATCATAAGTGGTATTCATTTCATATGGGTGAAGAATGAAATTCAAAATGGTATCTATTGGTCTTCACCAAGCTATAAATTGGACTTCGCATTGCTATTGGAGTAATAAATCGGAATCTATGTGACTATCCTCTACTCCAACATAGCAAAGGTATCATTGTAATGTGCATGATCATTTCATCCCTTACTAGTATGCGATTAGTGCATATAGTACATGCTTCATAGGATCATGCATAACAATTGAAATGTTTTAAATTCATAGCCTACCACTATTGCTTGAAGGTTTAATTGATCTAGTGGTAGTATATGAGTTTATTCATGAGCTAGTGAACCCAAGTACTTGATTTAATTTGGATTTCTAACAAGTGACAAGTACAACATTGGCAAGATAACCTTTGTAAGAGGTATGAAGAAGCTTGTCATTGGTTAAAACCGGACTTGGAAGCTTAGGCAAATCAATTTAGTCAAGTTAAAATTAGAAGCTCATGCACTACTACACAAACTTTACTAGAGGCGGGCGTTTTTAGTTTCCCGCGGCGGGCAAAGCCGTCAGCCGTGGCCTAGAGGCCACGGTAAATCGTGGCTTAACCGCGGTGGGCGACTTTGCCCGCCGTGGTTAACCGATTTACCGCGGCGGGAGGTGTAACGTGCCCGCCGCGGTAAATATACTTTTACCACGGTGGCCACGTTACACCGCCCGCCGCGGTAAATTATTTAAAAAAAAACTAGGAGCCCGTCGGCGAGCCCATTCTCGAGCCCACCGACGAGCCCGTTCCCAACCCAATACCAGCACCACCGCACCTCGCTGGATCCACTGCCGGGGTCTCCTCCTCGCCGTATCCGCCGCTGAAGAGGTCATCCTCGTCGGATCCACGGCCAGGGAGGAAGACCTCGCCGGATCTGTGGCCAGGGAGCGCAGATTAGCTGGATCCGCGGCCGTGGACGAAGAGGAGGCCGGACCTGCGTCGTGGACGACGAGGGCACTGGATCCGCCGTGAGGCCATGGAGAAGGCTGTCGTCGTCGATCCGCCGCTGGGACGCCTCGATCCACCACCGGGAGCCTCGATCCATCGCCAGGAGACCTTGATCCAGCCTTGGAGGAGGCTGTCGTCGTTGATCCGCCACCGGGAGCCTCGATCTGTCGCCGGGAGACCTCGATCCGGCCTTGGAGGAGGCTGTCGCGGCCCCGTGCGCGCTATCGCTCGGCCGTCGCACGCCGCCCGGTCACGCGCTGCCACGCCACCCGCCGCACCGCAACCGCCTGCTCCACCCAGGACTACAGCGACGAGCTCATCCTCTCTTGCTCCCTCGAAACGGGTCTGCTGCTGTGTTTGGATTTGGTGGATGCGTGCTTGATTGCAGCGATGGATGGATGGATTGCGGGAAGCAGGTGGCCTACTTATATAGGCTTATGGCTGACGAGAGTGGAGTGTGTGTTGAAGCACCATGCCTGCCTACGCCATGGAAATGGGGGAAAACAGGCGGAGATGACGAAACCAGAGGCACCCCCGCGTTCTATTTCTGCCTGACTGCATCTCCTCCCCCTGGTTTCCGAGCTTCTTGTGGGCACTAGCTTTTATACTAAAGGCAGAAATCAGGCCTTGCTGGGCCAACTGGGCCTCAGCCTTTTACCGTGGCGGACCTTATAATATGCCCGCCATGGTAAATAGATTTACCGTGGCGGGCGTCTTAAGACGTCCGCCGCGAAAAATAGGATATTTTCCGTGGCGGACATCTTAAGACGTCCGCCACGGTAAATCTATTTATCGTGGAGGACAAAAATGTCCGCCTCAGTAAATAAAAAAGGCCCGCCTCGGTAAATCATGGGCATTAATCGTAGCGGGCAAAAATTGTGCCCGCCACGGAGGCTATTTTGGTGACGCTGCGCAAATTCATTTTTGTAGTAGTGATGATAGTTATAAGAGTACAAGCACAAGACAACAATGCAAATGGATATCTAGTTTGTTTGTTTCAAGCAGTATCTAGACTCAAGTATTTCATCAAGAATTCACAAGTGATGTCTAGATCTACTCACAAGTGATATCCTATAAGTGGTACTCATGAAGATTGCAAAGGTTCAAGAAATGGTTTTTATTGATAAATCCAACAAGTGGTTCAATACTAGAAGATTCTTTCAAGTGGTATCACATCTAGACATGGTATCAATCATGCAAGAAGATGGTTCCACAAGTGATCCTCAACTTTAAGTGATCATCAAATGAAGAATGCATCCCTCACCTACAAGAGCTCACGTTTATCAAATGGATGACCCATGCTATGACATAGGGGGAGGTGTCCCACAAATTGGTATTAAGGTCAAAGATCCTATGTGTGGTATCTCAAGAAGCTATACAAGTGGTGTTGTTCCAATAATCAAGTGATATCCATAAAAAATACAAGATTCAAGTGTCAACCATCTACCCCAATGCAACCTTTTGCATCAATGAGAAGCACACCTTTTATGGAAATTGATGACAAAGGGGGATAGATTGTACAAAGATATGAAAGCTTTGGGAAAGATTGGGACAAAGAAGTAGAGGTTGGACATGGACATAAACAAAGAGGGGGAGCAACTTTGAAGGATGTGAAAGGATCAAAATTCTTGGACAAGAGAAGCACACAAGTAAGGGGAGCAAGCTCATGAACTTTGATTGATTGCATTTGATATGTGCATATTCATGTGCTTGCTTGCATTGCATAAGCTTTTAAAAATTCAATATGCATGCTTGTGTGGTATATGATAGTTGTAGAATTTGAATGATGATTTGATAACTAGCATACATAGGATGGTAGCTAGACTCATATTATTACATGTGGTACTAGAATCTTGCTTATAATGTTGATCTCACGGGGTTTCTAGTGTTTTTATTGTCTAGCTACTCATGATGCTAAGGATGGTGTTAAAAGTGCAACTCCGATTGGTATCACGCTTCAAAGGTTATTCTATACACCTTAGCATCACTTAGTAGTGATAACACTCCCATAAATTTCATGTTTATGCATGTGTGCAAACTTGAAACCAAATCATTTGAGCACACATGTAGCGGGAGCTATCACTACCAAGTCGGGTTTTATGATGCTTATCTAAATTTTAACATAGAGCTTAAATGTCGAATAAGTGGCATAAAATCCTAATCAAGTTGGCAATTTACACTTGTGTGAAGTGCTAGCTTGAAATGAGCTTTATTTCCATATCTTTGTAGAGTTGTCATCAATTACCAAAAAGGGGGAGATTTAAAGGTCCTTGTTTGGTTTTGGTAATTGAGTGACAAATTTAGGTGGACTAATGTGTTTAAGTGAGATACATAGGTGATTATTCCATAGGTACATGTGTGTGAGCAACATATGCCATGACGGTGATGATGGCTCAAAGATGTTGCAAAGCTCACACATGTGATAATGAAGGAGCTTATTGCACATGAGACATGACATGGAGTCATGTGATCAAGGTGGAGAAGATCAAGACATGACTTGGCTTGATGGACCGGTTGCAAATGTGAAGGGTAAGTCGGAGGCTTTGGAGTGATGGACCGCGTGGCGGTGAAGCTTGAGCAAGACTTGGCACCGATGGACGAAGGCAACGGTGAAAAGCAAGTGAAGTAAAGATCGATGAACCAATATGGTCATGTGATGATATGAAGTGGATCATATGATTTGGTGATTGGTTAGTGCATGTGTTGCATCAACAATTAAGGACATGGAATGGAATGCGCAAGGCAAAGGTATAACCTAGGGCATTTCATTTCACTGGTCTTAGGTGTGTAGAGAAGTTTGTGACTGGGTTTAGGATAAATGGCCGTACTATCAAGAGGGGCAAACTTGTTTGCATATCGGTCATCTAGTGCCACTCGAGTGATCTAACTTTGCATCGTCGCTAGGATCAAGTGGCGTGGCAAGTTGAGTGGCTAATCCTTTGAAAAATGATTGTCAAAATGCTAACACACATACACATGGTGGTGTACACTTGGTGGTGTTGGCACATTTACAAAGGAGAAGAAGTTGGAGTTGACGTGGATCAACTTGGTGAAGAAATGAAGGCGAAAGGAGGTCACTGTGAGTGACCGGACGCTAGCCTCAACTGGATCAGCGCATCCGGTCAGTGGCAGTAGTGAAGGAGCAGGCATCAGTCTTCAACCGGATGCTGGGTCACTTTGTGACCAGACACATGGTGGGTGCGTCTGGTCCCACTAACGTAGCAGTGCAGAGAAGAGAAGGACCGAACACTGATGCTGCGTCTGATCGTGACCCACCGGACTCGTCCGATCGTAAAACAGAGGCTCGGGGAGCACTCTGGAAACGACCAGATTCTGGCTGGTCTACCTCCAGTCATGCAGGAGTGGACGCGTTCGGTCGCAAAACAGAGGCTTGGCGCAGAGGTGCGTCCGGTCATCATTTGACCGCTGGTGCGCGGCAGCCGACCATTGAGATTGGCTGGCTCCGGTTGAACACGGAGCGACACGTGGACGACGTAGTATGACTGGACGCTGGCAGGCTACGTCCGGTCGATCCGACCGGCACTTCCAGTCAGCCCTAAAAACGCCCAGTGAAGGGGTAACGGCTATTTTAGCCTGTGGGGCTATAAATAGAAGTGTTGGTCGGGCTTTCGCTGTTAGCTTAGTAGAGCTGAGCACACTAGAGAACCTTGGGGGATTTTGTGTCCATGCTTGAGAGTGCTTAGGAGTCCTCCATCTCACATATGCTTGATAGTGATCATCCGATTATGTGAGAGAGCGATTCTAGTGCGATTGCATCACGAGATTGCATCGAGTGGCATTAGATGATCGTCTTGCAAGCCGGTGGTGCTTGTTACTCTTGGAGGTTACCACCTCCTAGATGGCTTGGTGGTGGTCTCCGTCGAAGCCCGCAAGAAGCTTGTGCGGTGCTTCGGAGAAGAGCTTTGTGAGGGGCATTATGCTCGCCCCGCGGGAGCCGCGAAGAGCAACTCTAGTAGAGCGAGACACGAAGGGCAACAAGTGGTCTGACCGGGTCAAGTGCTAGAGCTTGTGGTAAGCACTCCACGTGGGAGAGTGTGACTTGTGGGTCACCACTAGCAAGAGGACCGGCGGCAACCTTGGAGCTTGTCTCAACGAGGATGTTACGTGTTGGCAAACACGTGAACCTTGGGAGAAAATCACCATGTCAACATTGTTCTGTCCATTGGTTTACAATCCCCTTACACAAGCTTGTAATTACTTTCATATACATTGTACTTGTGTAGTTGCTCTTGCAATTAGTTAGCTTGTGTAGCTCACTAGTTACCTTCTTGCTTGTGTAGCATATAAGTAGCTCCCTTGCGTGGCTAATTTGGTTTGTGTAACCTTGTTAGTCACATTACTTAGTTTGTGTAGCTAAGTATTTGCGCTCTCTAATTTGGCATTGGTTGTCTTGTTATTGATCATTGCTAGTGAGCTTAGGAGCTTTGTGCTTTTGCTTACTAGAATTATGTAGGAGCTCCCCAGTGTGCGAAATACTAGTGGCGTAGGTTTGTATGACCTTGCTCCTAGAATTGGATAGGTGAGCTCTAGCTAGCTTGGCACCTTAGTTACTTAATTAGGATCTTTGCAAGGTATTAGAGAACATATATAGAGGGGTGCAGTCTTGGCTAGACCGATAGTTTTAATTCCGTACTTGTTTCGGTTAGCCAGCGTGATTAAGTTTTAGAAAGGACTATTCACCCCCCTTTAGTCTGCCATCTTGACCTTACACCTCGCCACAGCCCCGGCCAGATCCGCACGTGGGGAGGCCGTCCACGGTGCCGGCGGGCAGGAGCAGGCCGGCCACGGGTTGGCATGCAGCCGGCCATGGCCCTGACCTAGCCAGCTGTGGTAGGCCACCCGCCACCGCCGCAAGCTGGGGAAAAGGTGCACCGGCCACGTCTCCTACAGCCGCAGACCTAACCGCCTTAGGTAGCCACCGGCCAGCCACGGCACCTGCGGCAAGGAGCAGACCGGCCACGACCACCGGTCGGCGCGGCTAGATGTGTGGCCCAGCCAGGCCCCTGGACCCAGGCAGCGCGTTGTGACCACAACTCCACCATGCGGGGCAAGGTGTAGAGGCTAGATCCGGCCCTGGCGAGCTCAGATTCGCCTGTCCGGCCGCGCATGGTCGCCGGAGTTGGAGAGGGTAAAGGGGGGAGGTGGAGGAGTGAGGGGGAGGGGAGGGGAGGGAGGATGCGCAGCGGACGACGTCCTTTATCCGGGGCCGCCGCGGGCCACCGCCGGTGGCCAGGAGGGGGAGGCGGGGAGGTGGTCCTAGGCGCCGGCGCCTGTTGGCCCCGAGTCGCCCGAAGGGGGGCGCTCGGGGCAAGGAGGTTTCAACCCTGAGATGGCTTAAACGAGAAATATTGAATGGGCTGCATGCAAGCGCCAAAAGAGTGGCCCAAAACTTCAGCTTCCGAAGCAATCTTGCCCCGAAACAATTGCTGCCGAGAAAAAAAGAGAAATTTTAAAGTTGACATCGATCTAATCTGTGAGCATTTCAAGATTTGATATCCTGACCCACATCCTTACCACGCAATCACTACTGGAAATGGAAATATTCGTGACAGAGAAATTTTTTATGGTTATTATAGAAACTAATAGGATAATCGCTGACAGGACTGACCAATATTGTAAATACAAAATTGTGCTGCGAGTGTGAAAACCCAATAGGAAAATTAATTTCTTTGTTGGTTCTTATCAAATTCACAGAGAAATTCAGAATTCTCTATTGGTTTTTTCAGTATTTAAGGAACCCATTGGAAAATTTAGAGACGAAAAAAAAATCCTGAGCGAGAAATATTGAGTGGGCCGCATGCAAGCGCCAAAAGAATGGCCCAAAACTTCATCGTGCACTCATTTATGTGTTGGAAACTCTGCTAAAAAATTATGTTTGGAAACAATCTTGCTCGGAAACAATTGCCCAAGGAAAAAAGAAGGAATATCTAAAATTGAGATTTGACATCCTGACCGCCACATTTTCTTGTGATATGAGTGCCAAATCTTAAAAAGGCTCGCAAATTTACAACACCATCACACGCGGTACTCCTCCCCTGGCCTGGGGCTCTTTATTAACGCATATGCGCTGCTACAACACCTAGCATGCAATTCTCTCTTCTAGTACTATTTATCTTCTCCATTTGGTTGTTCATGTTCTTCGACGAATCCTGTCAGCCAGCCCCAACCTCCGACATCAACCGCCGCCACCCACCCCTAAATCCAGTTCGAGAAGAAAAGTCTGTGAACCGGACCCCGTCGCCGACACCTCCCATCCAGTAAATCTTCCTCTGCCCACTCGGCGTCGCCGCTGCCAACTCGCTCGCCGCCCTTCAACCAGCCTCCACCGTCGGGCCGCCGCTCGTCGCCGAGCCCTTCCCTTTCTATGCCCGCCGGCCATGGAGGGATTTTTTGGAAAATCCAAACCTTATCCCTAAATCCTATCGGCTCCACCGCCTTGAACCACGCCTCATCGCCGGCCACCTCGGCCACCGCCCACCCCCTCCCGGTTCTAATTTTGCTGGCGTCCTTGCTTGCGGGTAGCGACACACGCATCTCAAATAAGGCCCTATTTGGTTAGAGGTGACTAAAATTTAGTCACCTGGTTTTGGCCCCATTTATAGTCACTAAATTGCCAAACAAGGCGACTAAAAGGTGACTAAACTGGTTTGGTCCCCTAGTCCCAAGGGGGTGACTAAAGGGGACTAAAGGGCCAAAAAGGCAACCCCCTGCCCCTCATTAATGCATTCGCTAGGCAGGACGCGTCGCTTGCTGGACGCCGCAATGACTCGCTGGGCCTACCGCGGGACATCATTGTCGCCCGACCTCGCGCGCCGGCCGCATGTCGCCCGTGACGTGTTGCTAGGCCTATCGCCGGACCTCACGTGTTGCACGCGAGCCTCGCTGGGCCCCCATCCCTTTCGACACAGTATGTGTCTTGTGTGACCACATCACCTAATACTTAGTTTGAGGTCATAGTGTCCAATGCATCTCTCACAAGAATAGTCACCAAAGTATCAAACCTCGGTGGTAGGCATCTCAAGAACCGATGTAAGAAATCATTGTCCTCCACTTTCTCTACTAGGCTCTTCAAATTGTTGACAATTGTTTGGAGCCTATAGAACATCTCTGGAATGGTCTCATCTTCCTTCATCTTGAAGCTAGTGTACTTGTCCTTGAGCATGTATAGCTTTGACGATCCCAACTCACTTGAGCATGTATCACTGGACGCGGCAACCACCAAGAGTAACAAGAAAACCACAGCTAGAACGATCCCCAAGTGCCACTAGATGCAATCACTTAAGAAAATGCACTTTGGATCACTCCCAACTCACTTGGATGATGAATCAATTAAGAGAATGAGTGGGAGAGGTTTGGCTTAGCTCATAAGGATGCAACAATGATCAAAATGTCCAAGAGAGTGAGCCCAAGCTAGCCAAGTTCTATTTATAGAGCCCTCATGGCTCAAATAGCCGTTACCCCTTCGTAGGGGTGTCTAGACCGGCGCAGTAGCTCCGGACCGAGGGGTCTGGACCATGCTCTCTGGGTCCGGTTCATTTCCCAAACGAATGAAAAGCCACCACGTGTCCGCTTTGAATCAATTTACCGCTGCCATGCTCCAACGGTCATCAGCCATGGTCCGGACCAAGCAACCGGACAGGTCTAGTTCATTTTGGGTACTCTCTGTCTGAAGAAGTAATTCTTTGAACCAAGAGGTTGGTCCGGATCGTCATTCGGGCCAGGTCTGGAGCCACCTCAACTGGCCCCTGGTTGTGCCACATCACGAGGGTCCCAACCGGACCCGCATGTATTGGTCCGGACCATAGGCGCACCAGGGTCTGGAGCCTTTGTGCCACTACTACTGCTCTCTGCTGCCTCTTCTGGACCGAGGCACCATGGTCCAGACCGCACATGCCACCTGAGTCCGGAGCACAAGCATAGTGCTACTCCACCTAGGGTTAGGTACCGGACCAATCAACCATGGTCCAGACCCCCTAAACCCCTGAGTCCAGATCACCTTTTCCTATCTTTTTCAACTCCTTTCACTTCACCCTTGCTTCCACGTGCTAACCACAAAGTGTCTCACCAATTGTGCATGTGTGTTAACATTTTCCAAAGTATTTTCAAAGGTTAGATGTTAGCACACTAGGTCATAATGCATATGCAAGTATGAGTTCACTTAATGGCACTTGATAACCGTTTTAACCATGATTTTTCCCTCTTCATAGTACGTGAAATGATCTCAATTTCCATGAAGGGAAATCCATAGATATGAAGTATAACATGATAGTCCCTAGCGATCATTCCATCACATTATCCAATAACAGTCAATATCACAGTCATACATCCGAATACCTATTTTAAAGAGAGTACAAATAGCAAGGTTTACTCATTATTACATCACCACTTGGTGGAATCACTAAGAGCATGCAACAACTAGAACAACATCAAGTAGAACGGCAACGGGAGTCGACTCCATCTTCGCGAACCAAACTCGAGCATAGAACAAGACATCTAATCCTCCCAACCGTATCCCTGGAAGTCGTACTCAGTCTCAGAACTTGCCAAACAATTATCAGTATGATTTATACTAGCCACCGGCTCCCACCCTATGCTTTGCGTTTGCTTTGTGGTAGTGGAATGCAAGGGTAGAGCAAAAGACCTATTTATGGCTATAGTTTCCTATGCGAGTATATCAAGTTTGAATAATAATTCATCAAGTTTTAATCCATCTCATCCACACGTTCACCCATCCTATCACACACATCTCACCACTCTCACACTCTCTAGGTGACAAGGACAACTCCCTCTCGTGCCTTGCCTCATCGGCTCAAGGCCAGAAACCAACACCAAAACCCAGGGGGAGAAGAAAGGACCTCAATCACTAATCAAGGGAAGCGTAGGTCATAGGAATGTCCATATATGAGGACTCAACTATACATAAAGATCCATCAACTCTGTAGAGCATGTACACCTAGAAATCCACAAGATCACCATCATCGACACGTGCACCGCCTAGGATGATACCGGGCTACCTTCTAAACTAGTGCAATACCACCCTGCCACTTAGCCCTGGGCCACCCCAGAGTCCACTGGCATGCTAAGACTATGAGATATAGTACCCGGCCCTCTAAGGTCACTACGCTGTCTTAGGAGGGTGTGGGTCACATGCCCGTACCTCCCTACACTATCCGCTAACACTCCAATAGTAGTGGCACCACCCTAGCTGGTCAACATCTGTCCCCCACCCAAACAGGGATGAGTGGTGTGTACCAAGGGTCCTATGATCTGGTTCTCTCAACATACCAGTCCTTAGGGGGACCAGATAGGATATCTTCTCATGAGGATAACCAACACCCCGTGTCTCTCGTAGGGGATGCCTAGGTCGCACCACCCGGCAAGACTCATCCAACAACTCATTGTATGATCCTACCAAATCGACTCAACCCTCACCACACACCCAAGACGCATGCTAAGATCTCCCCGGTTATTACCACATTATCAGCACCAACTGCCTTAACCACTCACAAACAATCCTCCACCAAGCATCACATCACAGATATAATGCGTAGTAGAAGCAGTAGCAAGTAAGTAAGCGAGCGTCTTGCCTAACAGTGGGTGTGCAAGGGTATAGGTTGCAACAAGGTAAGGCTTACAAGCAATCTACCATGCATCCTATCACAAAACATTTGCATAAAAGTAAAGAACTAGCATCTATATTATAGCATGCCTAATAGGATTCTACGAGGTTGAGTGGGATGTGGCACCTGGCAAGTCATCTCCATGCTCCTCAGTGTATTCGGGGTTGTACTCCTCAGTCTACGGCTCCTCCAGGTCTGTCAAACGAGACATATAGCCACGATAAGCGACTCCTATAGATAGTCACAAAGAAGCAATGGAAAAACGAAAGATCCAAATGCACTCAAACACAAGCCTACAACGTAGAGCTCATTTTTAGAAAAATTTGGACACTGGTTTCATATTTTTTCTAAAGTCGTATGAGTTTTCTATGAATTTTCTAAGTTTAAAACATATTTGAAAAAGAAAAAGAATTGGATAAACCAGAGGCTGACACATGGCGCATAGTGATTGGATGAGGCGGTTGAGTCACTGATAGGTGGGGTCAGTCAACGGTCAGTGTTGACTGGGCTCGGACTAGATAGCGCGGCCATGGTCCATGGACCGCAAATAGGGCCCATAATGGACCGCGTCCATGCTTGTTCTCCTCCCTATGGCTCACGATGGACCAAGTGCATGTGGTCTCAGGCGGGCTCGATGGCCATCCCTTCTCTCATGGCCATGGTCTCGCCAGCGGTGAGCTCACATGCTAGCGCTACAGAGGCTCGACGGGGCAGCTAAGGGGTCTATGGCACCTTGGGGTCATGGGAAACTCAACGGTGGGCTAAAGGCAGCGGCTTGGGGCTCTAGGCGGTCGATGTAGGCGTCGTGGTGACTCATGATGGTGCGGGTCAACGGCGAGGGTACTTCGGACATTGGCACAGCCCCAACAGGGCTCCCACGGCTTCCTGGTGCTCCGATGGACGTAGCTAAGGGGCTAGGCATGACCCTAAGGGCTCCAACGGGGCTGGCCATGGCAGTGGCAACATGTCGAGGTCACTACGGTCTCAATTTGAGCTAAAGGTGGCTCCTTTTCTTCGATTGTGGCCATGGGGGAGGTAAAAGACTCGATAGCGATGACCATAAGGTGCAGCAGAGCCCGCACCACGGCAAGGTGCGCGGCGAAGCTCCGATGAGTCCATGGCTATGGTGAACTAGGGCAAGGCGAGGGCTTTATGCTCGACCAACCTCACGGTGAGGAGCGTGGGCTCAAGGCAAAGCTCGATAGCCTGTCCTCGATGAGCGAGGTGGCCAGATTCGGTCGGGGCAACCTCGGCACTGTGGCGGTGTGAGTGCGCGGCCACGCCGACGTCGCATGGCGACTAGCACCTCTTGGGCCTCCTAGGCTAGCGTGGCTATGCTACACGTGTCCCACAGCGAGGCAAAGCTCGTCGCGGTAGTAGTTTTACCTCTACCGTCCTGGATCCACCAGAATGGAGCTTCATCGTGGTGGAGTATGGCCACCGCGAGCGCGAGCATGTGCGGGTGTGCCGGCGTAGGCATTCTGGAGCCAAGGTGGCTGGCATCGCTACATTACGACCGTTCTGTAAGCGTGGTATGTGCAGTGCTAGGCGATGGTGAAAGGCGACGCCTTTGGCTCTTCCAAGGTGGAAGAGCACGACGGTGGTCATGGCATTCACGCCAGCAAGGGTAGAGCGGGGAACTCAGGGCTCACCGGTGGTGGCGGTGGTGCAAGGCTAGCGGCGCAGTGATGAGGTAATGCAGTGATGAGGCGATGCAGTGTAGGGAGAGCTGGTTCACCGATGTAGTCGTCCGGGGCAGCGTCCTTCGCTCCAGCAACCTTAGTGGTGCTCCGGTGACTTAGTCCTTCTCCTTCCTACTCTTCTCCCCCTTCTTCTCCTTCCTTCTAAGTCTCGACTTCATGGTTGCGTTGCCACCAGTGGCGGCAGGTGGATAGGAGAAGGGCTAGGGCACTGGCTCGGGGCTTTTATAGCCTGACCTTGATCATGGTAGCTGTGGATGGCAGGGAGCAGGGAAGGGGCATGTGTAGGGTGATTGGGGGGCTCTGGCTAGGGTCCTGGGTAGTGGGGGTGAGCACGGCTGCCTTTACGCTCCTGTTTTCAAACAACACCAGTCATGGCGGGCACGGTGGTGGCAGAGGGGTGCGACAGGGTGTGGGCCATGGCGCTTGTGTCAGTGGGTAGGCGGGCACCTACTGGGGTAGGTGGTGGCACAAATTACCGATGTGGCATCCATCCTGGGCGTGCACGAGGCGGTAGTGGACGAGAACGGCCGTGATGGCCTTTGCCGTTCTTGGCTTCACGCCGGCTTCGAGCATGGCGAAAAAGCAGAGGAGGGAGGGGAGGAAGGGGATGTCGGGTGGGATCCACAGGTTAGTGACCTTGGGGAAGGGTGATAGTGGGCTACATCAGGATACAGGGTGCGGCATGGGCCGTTGTTGGGTCGGCTGCGGCCATGCGCGGGCATATGCGGGGGAGCTAGACCGGCTGGGCTACTTTCTCTTCCTCCTTTTCTCCCTTTTTCTTATTTGCTTTTCTATTTTCTATTCTACTTGTTAGGCTCCTATGCATGTATACATGTGTTGCCAACATATATACACCCTTGTGGGTCCACTAGGGGTCATCTAGGGTTCTAAGATCCAAGCCAAGGGTTGTCAATTGTTGGTATTTCTTAGCATAAGCAAAAGAATTCGCAAGCACACGGATATACCATCGTAGCACTTCACCCAGAAGTATTCAGGGTATCATATTTTCCCAAAGGAATGGATGTGTAAAGTCTCTTAGCTATCCGCCAAATCACCTGGGGGCTCGGGGGCTATTGTTGGGGACCTAATACCGGGATACCCAATGAGGTGGGACTAATAACCATTGAACATTGACGCTTCCAGTCAGACAAGAATGCTTGTACGCTTCTTGCCCAAATGACAGAAGATCTGTTCCGCCTCGCCCGACCCCCGAGGCTGGCTCCACCTTGCCCGACCCCCAAAGGGGTGGACTCCTCCTCGATCGATGGCTAAGGGCTGGCTCCACCTCGCCTGACGCCTGAGGGTGGGCTTTGCCTTGCCCGATGGCTAGGGGCTAGCTCCGCCTTGCCTGACCCCCGAGGGCTGGGCTCTGCCTCACCCAACGGCTAGGGGTTGGCTCCGCCTCGCCCGACGGCTGAGGGCGGGCTCCACCTCGTCCAACGATTGCACCCTGCTCCTTCATGAAGACGAGCACAGGGTACGATAGGACATTCAAGTCAACCATGATATCGAGCGCCATGCCCTGTGCGCCTATAGGAAGGTACCGTCAGAATACGATGGGACAGGCGCTTTAAGCCCTTTCCATCGTAACAGTGCCTGAATAGTGTTGTGGGCGCCGACTTTTGTCCCATAGTGTAGTAGGTGCCATCTTCAGCCCTTGGGCATAGATACTAACACAGGCATACGATAGCCACTATAGTCCAAGATAGAACTCACATCATCTACAATGATGGACGCATGGTCACTTCCCTGATTTCTCCTCGAGGGGTCACAGCTCGGCTCTCCGGCACGCCAGACCGTCCGCCGATGTAGGATGGGATGCACCCACTTGCTAAAAGGGGCCAGGGCATGGCCTACAAAGATCAGCAAACACACCACCTTTGACACAATCTACCATGTTAAGCAGGGCAGGCACAGGGAAAAAGGAAGACCCGGCTCCCTCAAAGGACCTTTGATACCTTTGGTATTTTCCTCTTTCTCCCATCTATAACCCCTGCTCCCCCCTTGATCTATAAAAAGGAGGGCAGGCCCCCCACTAAGAGGGGGGAGGCTTACTGGAAAAAGTTCAACACACATAGCTGAGCAGCGACCAAGCTCTTGGCGACCTTTTCGACCATTCCATCAAAGACTTGAGACCCATCCCTCTCTTGACCGTTTGTACCCCCTACTACGAACCTTTTTCGGCACTAATAACACGAGCAGTAGTAGACTAGACGTAGGGATGTTCAGCCAGAACTAGTATAAACCTCGTGTCCTTTAGTGCACCATCCGGGCCTAATGCGCAACAATTACAAATTTACTAGCCGGTATTTGTTTGAAACACCGACACTATCTTTGTACCAGCACACTCCTTGTTCATCTATCCTAAATTCAGGACACTTGCCTTGCACTATGACCTCTCGAATTAGATGGATCTTGGGGCATCCTCACTGGGCTTTTGGTATCCGCTCTCTGAGGTTGTACTGCACTTGAAGCTCATTGAGCTGACCCTTTGGTGCCACTTCTAGCTGTAGCCTCTCCATCTCTCAACTGAGCTTTGGTGGTGTTGCGTCTGCCATTAGACTATGGCAATGACTCTTGCGGCTCAGGACATCTGGGACTACTTTAGATTTTCCTGGGTGATAATATATCTCTAGGTTGTAGTCCTTAATCAGCTCTAGCCATCGGTGTTGTCTCCTATTCAGATCCTCTTGGGTAAAGAAGTACTTCAGGTTCTTATGATCTATGTAGAAGTCACATTTGTTCTCAATTAGATAGTGTCTCTAAATCTTCAAGGCATTCACAACAGCTCCAAGTTCAAGGTCATGGGTAGGGTTGCATCGCTCATGGTCCTTCAACTGTTGGGATGTATAACCCATGACTCTCTCATTCTACATCAGAACATAGCCAAGTCCTAGTCTAGAGGCATCGCAATAGACCACGAAGTCTTGTTGAATGTAAGGCAATGCTAACATAGGAGTGGTGGTAAGCTTCTGCTTCAAGGTCTAGAAGCTTTGCTCGCACTTTGGCGTCCACTCAAACTCATTGGTCTTCTTCAGTAGGTTGGTCATTGGCTTGGCTATCTTTGAAAAGTTCTCAATAAAGCGGCAGTAGTATCCTACCAGCCCAAGGAAACTCCGGATATCAGTCACATTGTGGGGTTGCTCCCCCTCCTTCATGGCTTCAATCTTAGCGGGGTCAATAGCTACTCCCTCAGTAGTGAGAATGTGGCCTAGGAAGGTGACTTCTTCAAGACAGAATTCACACTTGCTGAACTTAGCATATAGTTGATTCTGCCTTAGCTTCTCCAGCACTACTCTCAAATGCTGCTCATGTTCTTTTGCTGTGGCTGAGTAGACAAGAATGTCATCGATGAATACCACTATGAACTTATCCAGCTCCTCCATGAATACCTTGTTCATCATGTTCATGAAGTAGGCTAAGGCATTGGTGAGTTCAAAGGACACAACGGTGAACTCATACTGCCCATACCTAGTAACAAAGGCTATCATGGGAATGTCCTTAATTCTGATCTTCATCTGATGGTACCTAGATCGGAGATCAATCTTGGAAAAGAACTTGGCATTCCTTAGTTGGTCTAGTAGGTCATCTATCCTCGATAGGCGGTACTTGTTCTTGACAGTCACGGCATTCAAGTTCTGGTAGTCAATGCACATCCTCATGGAACCATCCTTCTTTATCACTAACAAGATAGGGGAACCCCATGGTGAAGCAATGGGCCTAATGTACCCCTTGTCAGATAACTCCTTGAGTTGCTTCTTGAGCTCCTCCAGCTCATCAACTGACATGTGGTAGGGCCTCTTAGCAATAGGTCCCATACCAGGTAGAAGGTCAATCACATCCTGATTAGGTGGCATACCTGGCAATTCTTTGGGAAACACATTAGGATATTCGCATACTATGGGTAACTCCTCCACTGACTTGGCCTCCAAGGCACACAGCATGGAAACCATCATCTCGTGACTAGGCTCACATCTAATTATGTGCCCACTTGGATGTATTATCTCCACATATTTTGGTAAGATATTACTCCCTTGTGTTGAGTTAGCCAATCCATCCCTAGTATGACATCTTGTCCATCAGAGGGAAGTAAGGTAAGATTGGTTAGAAAAGGGTGACCCTCAATGGTGATGCTCACTCCCTGACATCTCTTGGTGTATCTGATGTTGCCCAAAGGTGAACTAGTGTCTGTGGGCGCTCTCCGTGGAGATATAGGTAGGTTATGCTCTCATGCAAATTTGGTGGATATGTATGAACATGTAGCACAAGAATCAAATAATACTGATGCCTTGGATCCATGCACTAAAAACATACCATACACCACGTCGGGGGTGTCCTAGGCATCCTCAGCGGTTAGGTGGGTGGGACAACCATGGGTGGGTCCCATGGTTGGCTTGTGTGGCGTACCCTGAACAAAAGCCTATCTCACTAGGGTCGGAGCAGGTGGTGCGACATTCTTCACAGGGCAGTTGGCGACCTTGTGGCCCGTCTTGCCACAACCGAAGCAAGTGAAAGGCACGCTGCCTGTAGAGCACAGTGATCTTCCATGTGCTAGGGCACTGAGTAGGGTGGCTCTGAGTGGGGTGGTGGTAGTTGGTGGTGTAGGTGCCACCTCCACAGCTCGGAGCAGGTGCGGCACCCTGGATGGCATGAGGGAAAGGTAGCGAGGGCACGTGAGCACATGGCCTCTAAGGTGCCAGGGCGTGAGACGACCTCTCGAACCAGCGCTTCTTCTCCTTGTAGATGGCATCAGCCTCCAGACAATCCCTCTCCATCTCTAAGACCTTGTTGATCATCTCCTAGAGGGTGTAGCAGGTATGACCGGGCCACCTTGAGGCGCATGTTCAGACCCTTCTGGAAGAAGTACATCTCCTTCTTGGAGTCTATCTCATCGGGAGCATACCTCATCATGCAAGTGAAGCGGTTGGCATACTCCTAGATCTTCTGGGACCCCAAGGAAATGTTGCAGAACTCCACTACCTTGGCATCCATCATGCCCTCAGGCACATGATTCTCATGGAAGGCTTCGAGGTTAGCTTGGGTGTCATTGTAGTTGTCCCACCACGCACATGCGGCGCCGGTAGGCTAATGGGCTGCAACTCCAACACACTCCTTGTTAGAGTAAGTGGTTAAATCTAGGTTCTTCTCCATCTCAAATAGCCAGTCCTCAGTGGCGATGGGGTCATTGTCGGAGCTATCGATGGTAGGGGCTCAGCTTGAGGAAACCCTCTACCTTCCTCTGGAAGTCATTGGGCGGACCTCCATTGCAGCGTAGTAGCCACTCAGCCAGTGTCTCCATGAGACGTGTCTAGCGGTCCATCAACTCCGACAAAAGTGGTGATAGTGATGGAGCATTCCCGCCCCTAGGCATAGCATCCTCATTCCCAGGCTGGGCTGTGCCTGGCTCCACTAGGATGGGCTCCTCCACATGCTGCTCTCCAGTGAGTGGTACCTCCTCCTCTAGGTTGAGGGCGACGTGGGTGGCAGCACGTCCTCTGTGATGACCACGTCCATGACCACAACCACGACCAGTGGGCACGGGGGAAGGGGAGCGGTGGTTCAGATAGTCAGAGCGACGGCACAACATGTTTGCTACAAATGTTAGGTCATGGGTTATTAAGTGGTTAGGTGATTTATTAACAATTTTTATTCTAGCCATACACTCAAACAAAGAAGCAAGAACAACCATAAGAAGCAACAAGATCCAAGCACTCATTACATCAGTTTATCACATGGTGATGTCTCCAGTAGCTACACTAGAAGACTCGCAAGAATCGCACTACACGCAGGTAGGCTTCAAAAGGGGACATTCTACTCTACTCCTCAAAGTGAGTCATGTCTCATAGCCACGCAGGGCTCATCATCAACACTACAACTACTACATTATTAGAGCATCTCTAGGAAGCTAACTCTGATTAGGTGGTAAGGTAGTGCTAGCATCCATCTCCTGGAGCTCTACATCAGTATGGTGCATCCTCGAGATGTACTCTAGGGCCTCCTCCAACTGCTCGGTCTTTGGGGCCTCGGGGTAGGTCTCGGATGGGCATGCCTTCTGATTGAGCTTGGTGGGCTCAACACTAAAGGTCTCCTTGCGTGGCCTCCTGCGCAACCCAAGTGGTAGGAGCGTCTGCACCTCCTTATACTCCTTAACATGCCCGATGTCGGAGTCAATCCATGCCTAGCCTATCATGCCTGCCTTGTGTGGTAGAACCGCCTAACCTAATACCTCCTAGGAGTACTTGCCTTCCATTAGACACTAAGTACTCAAGAGAGGACACTAAACTATGCAGTTCCATCGAGCACACCCTAAGGGAGAACTTGAAAATCCATATTTTTCCATCAGGATCATAAATGAGAGAATAAAGTTTACAACAATCTTAAGCCATTTCTTACATCACTTTATTATAGTAACAGAATATTACCTCAATTGATTACAATAGCAAAATATAACAATGTTATCAGAGTTACAGAAAAAGCAAAGATTAATTTAATGACATGGTGGAGCATTAACATAGTGAATATTTTTATACAAGAGATGCTATAAAAAACTTTAGTGAGGGTTATAAATAAACACTATGGTCGTAACGTGAAAAGAATCCTATCTAAGCCCACCAGGAAGTTTCCACACACAAGAGTCAGCTCTATGTATCCTCCGATCACCTGCAATAGGGGGAATAAAACCCTGAGTACTCAATTGTACTCAACAAGACTTACCTGACAGGAGAAAAATAAAAGACTCCAAGGATATGCAAGGTTTATTTGGCTTGTGGGTTATTGCATCTGCAGAAGCATTACTAAATGTGCGTCCTTATATTCAATTTTATTAGCAGTCATCATTAGTTCATTAACTAACCATTCTATGTAAGCACCTACGCTACTTTCAAGCGGGTGGTGAGCAATCAGAACCATTTTACCATCTTTCATATTCCAGTTCTTACTACGGTGCTAAACCATAGCCAAGTCATACCGTCTCACAGAAATGATGATTCACGAACCAATGTATCCCAGCTGGGTACCCCAAAACACACACCCCGTTTGTACCCTAGGCACAAATAAGACCAACCCATTCCACTCCTGTCACGGGGTCCAGGTCCCCATCCAAACTTGGACTCCAAGCCCCCACAATTGAGACCCGGTCTCAGTATGGTGCTTAGACCTCCACCTTTCCCCGCCTCCAATCAGTCAGTTCAGAAAGAGCCAGAACCCACGACAAGAGCGTAACAAGCCTTCTCGCTCCCATAAGCAAGTATGTGCTTAGGATAATAAGTCTGTGACCTAACTACCATCCACAACAATGGACGGTCCTCAATCAACACAGGCGGAACAAGTGCAATTCGAACTTCGCTCGAATGCCTAACCAAGTCCAGATCCAAAGTACCATTCCATCTGGTCTCCAATTATCATTCATATATATTCCATGTGATAGTAATATAATAACAACAATAATATATTTCCTATCTCTCGCGAGTGACAGGTAATCACACGACTTCTACCGAATCCTATAGCATAGCAATCTACATGATCCTGGCATACTAGTAGGACTCATAGGATAAAGATATATATATGCAAGTGGGTTTCATTCAAGTCCTTAAAACTTAATGCACAAGCATAAATTAAAGTGCAAAATAATAGGGGTTATGCACCGAGGCTTGCCTGGTAAAATATAACCAAAGATTAGGATTCCATTGGTGACAAGATCATTAAGGCATCATCTTTTCCACTACTTTGGTTGACTCCATGATCCATCGTTGTCCCTATTATGATATTCGTGGATGCAACGTAGAGACGTAAATAATCAACTGTAACCGCAATTCTTAAATATACGATTACGCTCCCCAAGCTAACGAGCTAGCTTTAATGACTAAGGTACTAGTCTATGTATCCACGTCATCAAGTAAGACTATCTCCAGAAAAATGTTTTAGTCCTACAATCCCAAAGGTGTTTCAGCATTTTATGGATTAAATATATATTTTTGAACTAGGGCTCAATTAGCTACCTTAGCAAACCAATTATTATGGAGCTACAAAAATTACAATGAGCACCTAATAATGTGAGGAATTTACTATGAAAGTTTCAGAGCCAACACTATCACCAATTTATCACAAAAAATCCTACAAGTTTATATCTTAACAATATTAAGTATCTCAAATTAATCATATAGCTCTTGAAAGTAATATAAAACTATGTGAACAGAATATACTAGCAGATAGATCATGATTTTAGGAACCTAACAAAATTATTTTCATAATTTTTGGTTAACTATACAATTTTATATTGCTAAATTAGAAAATGCTTTAGAAAACAAAAAGGGCCGGTGACGACTTAATCGGCCAAGCAGCCCAGTGCGGGCATGGCTACGCGCACTTCATGGCGGCCCAGCACGGCCCAAGGCCGAGGGTGCTCACGTGCGACGGTGACTTGGCAGAAAAGCCCCCGAGCTTTTAGATAATAACATGACTAATATGCACACTATTCCTACCACAGTGGTTTTTCAAACAAACCCTTGGATGTTTTCACCTTTACCATGGGGAGGTCCTTGAGGATCCCCGAGCGCGCTGGCGTGCCAACCGACGGCATAAGGCGGTTACGCCGGGCAACCTAGGCATGCTACGATGGAAGTAAGGTGACAACCACCATCTATAGCTAAACGCGCAAGGATGGGTGGCGGTTAAGGACTCAGAGGCGCACTGTCGTGGGCTACAGCGCCGAGCAGCTATTCGCGACGGCGGTGCGACTGTTTTGATGACCTAAGGTTCTATCGGGGTGGTAGGGATAGCGGGTAAGCACTAGTAGCTCACTGGAATTCATGCTACGGTGATGGTTGAGGCGAAGGAGTGTCGAGGTGGCCTAGCCACGTGCGAGCCGCCGAGGCAGCGGTGCTCCATGATGGACACCCATGCGTCACCACGTCTCCAGTAAGAACCCTGGCCAAATGGTGCGAGCACTAGATAGAGAGAGTCAAGGCGAGCTTAGGGTTACGAGCAATCGAACTGCTACCACTCCTGTATGCCTTACCTCCCAACCCACCGATTCGGCAGTGCCCATGACCTGCGACGAGCAAAAGGCCAAATTGCTAGTCGGTAGGTCATGACCGAGCTTGAGGGGAAGGAGACGACTAGCCTACTTCCTAAGCTACCCATTAGAGTGAGGAATTAAATGGCGAAGCCACTGGTGCTAGGCGAATTAGAGGGCGGAAAAGTAGAGCTCAAGTCGTGGTCATGCCATGGAGAGGCACACGAGTGAACATGAGCGGATTAAGACAGGCGGCTCTAATCGATAGCTGCAACACGAGCACATGCGCATAGGTGCCAAGACAGTGGAGGGATTGGCGCGACGCACTTGAATTGGAGCGGCCAGACCCGAGCAGGGCTCACCGGCGTCGGCTAGCGGGGGTAAGTGAGGCAGGACGAGCAGAGAGGCATCACTGTCACCCTGTGACTAGGGTCGGTTGACCCAGACACGACGGCCAGCAGCATGGGCTCGCGATAGGTGAGACGCAGGGCAGGGTGACTGCCACGTCGACATGGTGACAATGGCCATGACCTTGGCTCGACCCCACGTGTGACTTAGCGGACACGGTGGTGCAAACATGCAGTGACATCAGGGCACACAACAACCGTATTGCGATGATGCCTCGCCACATGATGGCGCAGCGGCTACACCGGTGTAGCGTAGTGGTAGCACATTGGCACAACGCAGTAGTGCGACGCAGTGCTCGTGCGCGCGTGAACCAAGGCATGGCTCAACCGGCCCAACATGAGGTGGTCGCGACACGCTTGGCCCAACACATAGCACGGGCGGCGATGAGACAACCACCAGCAAGGTTATGCGCAGTGCGCACATGCAACAGTGCATGCACCCCCACGCGACACCGCACTCCCGAGCACAGTGACCGCACACACCGGACCAGCCAGCCCGAGGTGAGGTCGTGCACGAATTTTAAAGCATGTCTAAAAACTAACACAGTTGAAGCTAAACTACCTCGACCATGCTAACGATGGTACATCAGTCTACCATAAGGAGCAAAAACACAACATTGACCTTTAACTAGATTTTCTAGAATTAATTCACCAACATGGCATTGTCACACTATTTTCAAACTGAAAATTTCTTCCAAGTCTTGAGCTGAATTTGACTTCAAGTTCCATTTCAATTCCAAGCCATTAGAAATACTAGCTAGTTATATGATTTTTCTACAGCAAGAGTTGCATTGTCATCTACAAAGTTTGTACTTCAAACTTTATTTAAGTATCACACACATGTTCTATAGTATTTTTGCTTAATAAAAATTGATTTTCAACCCTACTTGATATACATGAGCTATTGAATCAACATTCATTCAACATTTTTATTGGTTATTTTAGGCTACAAGAAAGTTATCAACGCCTTCTATCACATGCATTATTACATAAATATGATGCTCATAACATGATTTAGTAGTTTGTTTAGGGCATAACACCAAGGGTGTTACACCTTGTCCTTGAGATACTTCGTGTGCTTCATGTACTCGATCAGGTGTCGCTGATTGTGGATAGCGTTGACACTCATCTGTACCAGGTCATTCTCCAACATGTTGTAGCGGCTCTCTAGCATCATCTTCCTAAAGCTATACCTCTTCTCCTTCTCGATGTGATTCCTTAGGGACACCTTCTTGCGCTTGAGGGCATCCCCAAGCTCGTACACCTTGTAGTCCAGATAGTGATTGTAGAGCCCAAAGTCTCTAGCCTAGTCTCTCAGATCTGCATCTCTGCCTTGAGCTTGCTCTCATGTGCCCTATAGTTGGCCTCCATGCAGTCATATCCCTGATGCTCCATGCGGATGGTCTCCTTGAGCAGCTCCTTCTTCTCTTCCTCCAAAAAGGCCTCATCTGCCTAGAACAGCATGTCCTGGCAACGACAGTTCTATGACTTGCCTTCATGATGTACCTATCCTAGCAGAGGATGTACTGTCTGAACACCTAAAGCCACGGGCCCTCCTTGACATAGATAGTATGCTCAGCAGCCATCACCTGCCTCCTAGTACTCTGGGTGAGGTCCAAGGCTCAGGGAAGCAAGCGGTACGGTCCTCTTTTGAGGTGCTCGTGCGCATCACGCATCACATGGCGAAGGGACGAATGTGAAATGGACTAGACACAAGCCTCAATGAGGTCTCCACCTCGACCTCCTGGAAGGCGTGTAGCTCTGGCAGAGTCTCACTTGTGGGAACCCAAAAGTGGATGACGATGTGGCCCTATAGTCCATCAGGTCCTGTCTCACCATGACAGACATACTTGATCCGCTTGGTAGGAACACCAAGCTCCTCAAGGACATCGTAGAGCATCTGAGTGAAATCTCTATAGCTCAGACCGTCGATGGGAAGCTAAACTATGGGGGCCATCTTCAAATCGGTCCATAAAACATGATTAGTAGACAAGAATGGAGATAAGCCATGCATAAAAAGATGTAAGGTCGGTACATATAACGAAAAAGACAAGTTCCACTCCTAATTCTATCATCCAAACCTAAGGGTCTCATCCTAGGGTCAAGTATGGCTCTGATACCAACTAAAACAATCTCGATTTCTATGAAGAGAAATCCACAGACACGAAGTATAATGTGATAGTCCCAGGCGATCATTCCATCATATTATCCAATAACAGTCGATATCACAGTCATACATCGAATACCTATTTTAAATAGAGTACAAATAGTAAGGTTTACTCATTATTACATTACCACTTGGTGGAATCACTCAGAGCATGCAGCAACTAGAACATCATCAAGTAGAATGGCAGCGAGAGTCGACTCCATCTTCGCAAACCAAACTCGAGCGTAGAACAAGACCTCTAATCCTCCCAACCGTCTCCCTAGAAGTCATACTCGGTCTTGGAACCTATCAAACAATTATTAGTACAATTTGTACTGTCCAATGGCTCCCACCTATGCTTTGCGATTGCTTTGTGGTAGTGGAATGCAAGGGTAGAGCAAAAGACCTATTTATGGCTATAGTTTCCTATGCGAGTATGTCAAGTTTTAATAATAATTCATGAAGTTTTAACCCATCTCATCCACATGTTCACCCATCACACACATCTCACCACTCTCATAGTCTCTAGGTGACAAGGATGACTCCCTCTCATGCCTTGCCTCATCGGCCCAAGGCCAGAAACCAACACCAAAACCCAGGGGGGAGAGAAAAAAGGACATCACTCACTAATCAAGGGAAACGTAGGTCATAGGAATGTCCATATCTGAGGACTCGGCTATATGTATAGATCGATCAACTCTATAGAGCGTGTACACCTATAAATCCACAAGATCACTATCATCGGCGTATGTACCACCTAGGCTGATACCGAGTTACATTCCAAACTAGTGCGATACCACCCTGCCACTCAGCCCTGGGCCACCCCAGAGTCCACCGGCAAGCTGAGACTATGAGACATAGTACCGAGCCCTTGAAGGTCACTACGCTATCTTAGGAGGGTGTGGGTCACATGCTTGTACCTCCCTACACTATCCGCTAACATTCCAATAGTAGTTTCACCTCCCTAGCAGATCAACATCCGTCCCCCACCCAAACAGGGATGAGTGGTGTGTACGAAGGGTCCTATGATCCTGTTCTCTCGACATACCAGTCCTTAGGGGGACCAGATAGGATATCTTCTCATGAGGATAACCAACACCCTGTGCCTTGATGGCACCTCAATTTTGGGGCTTAGTCCCACAAAGACACTCCACCCCGAGATCACCTCATCTCCCATGCACCCGCCATAGGTACCACTCATAGGGGATGCCCAGGTCGCACCCCCTGGCAAGACTCATCCAACGGCTCGTCGTATGATCTTGCCTGATCGACTCAACCCTCACCACACACCCAAGAAGCACACCAAAATCTCCCCGGCTGTTACCACATTACCGGCACCAAGTGCCTTAACCACTCACAAACAATCATCCACCAAGCATCACTTCATAGATATAATGCATAGTAGAAGCAGTAGCAAGTAAGTATGCAATCATCTAGCCTAACAGCGGGTGTGCAAGGGTATAGGTTGCAACAAGGTAAAGGCTTACAAGCAATCTACCATGCATCCTGTCACAAACATTTGCATAAAAGTAAAGCACTAGCATCTATATTATAGCATGCCTAATAGGATTCTACGAGGTTGGGTGGGACGTGGCACCTAGCAAGTTGTCTCCAAGCTCCTCAGTGTAGTCGAGGTTGTACTCCTCAGTCTGTGGCTCCTCTGAGTCTGTCAAACAAGACATATAGCCACGATAAGCGACTCCTATAGATAGTCACAAAGAAGCAATGGAAAACCAAAAGATCCAAATGCACTCAAACACAAGCCTATGACATAGAGCTCATTTTTAGAAAAATTTAGACGCCGGTTTCATACTTTTCTGAAGTCATATGAGTTTTCTATGGATTTTCTAAGTTTAAAACATATTTGAAAAAGAAAAAGAATTAGATAAACCAGAGGCTGACACGTGGCACATAGTGATTGGACGAGGCGGCTAAGTCACTGATAGGTGGGGTCGGTCAACGATCAGCGTTGACTGCTCAACGATCAATGTTGACTGGGCTCGGACTAAGCCTAGCGGGCCAGGTTAAGGGCCGAGTTGGGTCGGGTTGGGCTGGCCTAGCCCGGACACATGGCATGCATGGGCCTCCATTGGGCTAGGTTCATGGGTGCGGCTCATGGTGGATAGCATAGCCATGGTCCATGGACCACAGACCGGGTCCATAGTGGACCGCGTCCACGATTCTTCTCCTCCTTGTGGCTCATGGTGGACCAAGCGCATGCGGTCTTAGGCGGGGATCGACAACCATCCCTTCTCCTCTCATGGTGGCGCTCTCGCCAGCGGGGAGCTCATGCAATAGCGTGCTACGGCACCTCGGCGAGGCAGCTAAGGGGGTCTATGGCACTGTGGGGTCATGAGGAACTCAACAGTGGGCTAAAGGCGGCGGCTTAGGGCTCTAGGCGGCT
This sequence comes from Miscanthus floridulus, assembly GCF_019320115.1. NCBI lineage: Eukaryota > Viridiplantae > Streptophyta > Magnoliopsida > Poales > Poaceae > Miscanthus > Miscanthus floridulus. The sequence continues at coordinate 44,345,222 of NC_089598.1, read as the reverse complement.
AGCATAGGCATCATGGCAGCTCACGGTGGTGTGGGTCAACATCGAGGGAACTTAGGACATTGGCACAGCCCCAACGGGGCTCCCATGGCTTCTAGGTGCTCCGACGGACACAACTAAGTGGCTAGGTGTGACCCTAAGGGCTCCGACGGGGCTGGCCACGGCAGCGGAGATGCAGCGGCGATGGCATGCTATGACGAGGTCACTATGGTCTCAATTGGAGCCAAAGTTGGCTCATTTCCTTTGATTGTGGCAATGGGGGAGGTCAAAGACTCGACGGCGGTGACCATAAGGCACGACAGAGCCCACACCATGGCAAGGTGCCTAGCAAAACTTCGGTGAGGCCATGGCTATGACAAACTAGGGCAAGGCGAGGGCTTTGCGCTCGACCAACCATAGGCTAGGTGCGTGGGCTCAAGGCGAAGCTTGATGGTCTGTCCTCGACTCGCAAGGTGCCCGATGTCAGTCGAGGTGACCTCGGCACGGTGGTGGCGCGAGTGCGTGGCCACGCTGGTGTCGCAAGGCGATCAGCGCCTTTAGGTCCTCCTAGGCTAGCGTGGCTAGGCTACATGTGTCCTATGGCGAGGTGAAGCTCGTCGCGGTGGTGGTTTTACTTGTACCATCCTAGATCCACCAGAACGGAGCTTCACCACAGCAAGGTATGGCCACGGCGAGCACGAGCATGTGTGGGTGCACCACCATAGGCATTCTTGAGCCAAGGTGTCTCAGCATCGCTGCGTTGTGGCCATTCGCTGAGCGCGTGTATGTGTGGTGCTAGGCGACGGTGAATGGCGCCACCTTTGGCTCTTCCAAGGTGGAAGAACACAGCGGCGGCCATGGCGTTCACACTGGCAAGGGCAGAGTGGGGAACTTAGGGCTCACCGGTGGTGGCGGTGGTGCTAGGCTAGCAACACCGTGATGAGGCGGTGCAATGATGAGGTGGTGCAGTGCAGGGAGAGCTGGTTCACCGGTGTAATCGTTCGGGGCGGTGTCCTCCGCTCTAGCGACCTCGGCGGTGCTCTAGCGACTCGGTCCTCCTCCGTCCTGCTCTTCTCCCCCTTTTTCTCCTTCCTTCTTGGTCTACGCTTGGTGATTGTGTTACCACAAGTGGCGGCGGGTGGATGGGAGAAGGGCTAGGGCACCGGCTCGAGGCTTTTATAGCCGGAGCTTGATAATGATGGCGACAGACGGCGAGGAGCAGGGAAGGGACACGTGTAGGGTGATCGGGAGGCTCTGGCTAGGGTTCTAGGGAGTGAGGGGGTGAGCGTGGCTGCATTGGCGCTCTCATTTTTCGAACGGCGCCTGTCAAGGTGGGTACAGTGGTGGTAGAGGGGTGCAGCAGGGCGTAGGCCATGGCGCTCGGGTCAGCGGGTAGGCGGGCACCAACTAGGGCAGGTGGTGGCGCGGATCGCTGATGTGGTGGCCATCCAGGGCGTGCGCGAGGCGGTAGCGGACGGGAACGGCCGTGATGGCCTTTGCTATTCTGGGCTTCACGTCGGCTTTGAGCGTGGCGAAAAAGCAGAGGAGGGAGAGAAAGAAGGGGATGATGAGCGGGGTCCACATGTCAGCAACCGTGGGGAAGGGTGATGGCGGGCTTCGTCGCGACGCGGGGCGCGGCGTGGGCCGTTGCTGGGCCGGCTACGGCCACCCTCGGGCGTGTGTGGGGGAGCTAGGCCAGCTAGGCTGCTTCCTCTTTCTCCTTTTCTCCCTTTTTCTTATTTCCTTTTCTATTTTCTATTCTACTTCTTAGTCTCCTATGCATGTATACATGTGTTGCCAATATATATACACCCTTGTGGGGTTCACTAGGGGTCATCTAGGGTTTAGGATCCAAGCCAAGGGTTGGCAACCTTCACACATCAAGTTTATTATAAGGGTTTAATTGATTTTATTTCATCACATAAAATCAAGAAGATGCAACTCATAAGTTGTTTAATATGCAAATGCTCAAACATGCTAGCTTGGGATATACTTGTGCAACTACAAGGGTGGTTTTCTAATATGCACACTCACCATGCAAGGGTTTTATTAGAAAAATTTTTAAGTCTGGATTTTTGGTTATTGGAAAAACCTAGCTTGTTAGAGTACGACTATCTATCCTAAACCCAATCACACCCTCTATGGTGTTTTGATTGGCAAAACAAAAATAGCCCTATCAAGTATACCTTTGCCTTGAACCCATTTTTGTTTTTCTCTATCTTCTTTTCTAAGTTGGAGCACTTGATCTCTTTTTTGGCCACCTCCATCACCATGGATGCCAACTTGCTTCACCACATGGGCTTGGACCACCCTAGCTTATCTATACACTTAGACAAAGGGTTAGTCCAATAGGTTTTATCAATTAGCTAAAACCAAACTAGGGCTTTCAGTCGTGGAGCTCGCTCGTGGCCGGCGGGACATTGTGTGTCGGAGGCAGGGACGGAGTGCGAGCGCGGGGGGCAAGCGAGGCAGGGTGGGTTAGGGAAGGTGGCGTTGTGGCCTTAGGGGCATTTTGGTCTTTGTTTATCACCATTAAAGGCCATTAGTCCCTAGATCCAAACAACTAGGGACTAAAGTTTAGTCACTTGCCGCTTTAATCTAGACCTGAGCATTTCTCGGGCTAGGTGGGACTCGGGCCGGGCCGACAAAAGCCCTGGTCCTTAAAGCTTGTAAATTAAACTTGTGTCCAAGCCCGCCCACTAAACTGATCGGGCCGGGCCGGGCCAAGTCCCACTATGAAATATTAAATCCGAGGGCCGTCCCAGTAGCCCGAACAACCTGGCACTTGCAGCAGCTACACGTTATACTCGAAGAAAATTGACCATAGCTTGCTTTGTTGCTCATGCCGATTAATCTCATATTTCAATAGTTATATCATAGGTACGCAGATCAGTGAACAAAATAGTAGAACACCAGAGAATAGCTTAATTTTACTTAGATTTAATGTAATCCGATGAACCTGCATGCAAATTGCAGAGTCCTGACAGTCTAGCAAATTAATGTCCAAACAAATAAAAGTAGGCAGCTATTACATTTCTCCAAGCTACTGCGTAGTGCATTAACCAAAAGATATCTAGCTCTACTTCACAGAGACATGGACCTTCTATATCTCTATTTATCCATAACAAAAAGATTCTTGTCTATCAGCAGAAGGTAGAACACTTCTCCGGCTGCAAGCTTCACCAAAAGGACCGAAGAATATTAGAACCCTGCAAAACAATATAGTGTAAACTTTTTTGACTTGCATGTGAACATCTAAACTTTTGAGTTTAAGGAAACCACCTGAAACTCTAATCAACAGCCATGACCTCATCAGTATCATCAAGTTCAGTAGCTTCTGTAGCTGCAATTTGAAATCAAAACCAAATTCACATATTTAGAACATGTGATGTGATAATGTTAAACTGAGAACATGTATTAATCTAAATAAATCAGAACATGTACAGTACCTATGTCCTTCGCGCGCACCCAATCTTGCAAACACACTAAAGCCTCCTCTGTTTCTGGATTCACTGAACTTCGACAAGGAGTTATCACCTTTTTTTCCAATACTGAATGCAGACTCTGAGGCAACTGAAGAGAAAGGGATGTTAAGGAGATCTCGAGCCATACTTGCAAGTTCTGGATAACTCATAGATGAAGCCTTCCAAAATTCCAATATGTCCAAATCAATTTTTGGGTCTTTTGTAGGTTCTTCCAGATACAGATCCAATTAAGATTTTTGACTTTGTGGTGCAACGATGGTCAAGTAATCAGCATAATCATCAAACAAGTCATCTTGTCGATTGTGTTCAACATTATTACTCGGATTGGTGATAGATGGGCTAGGATTCAGGACCTTGTACTCATCAAATAACTCATAAAGCTTGGTTACAACTTTATTAACTTGTTCTTCAGCAGCAAACTCATCAACATGTATCTTCTTGTAGCAGTACCTAAGAAGATTAAGCTTATATCGGGGATCAAGGACAGCTGCACATAATAGAATCAAGCTATAGTCTGACCAAAATTTATCAAACTTAATTTTCATCTCTTTCACCATAGGAGACATGAAATTCTGTGGCTCTTTGGCAACTTGAAGCAGCTGAGAGTGAATCTTAAATACACCTTTGAAGTACAAATTGGCAGTTAGGTACTTTGTGCCAGATAAAGTGCATGTGTCTTCATGAAAGGACTTCAGAAAATTAGTCATGACTGTTACTTCTTCCATTCAGGTTCAGAAAGATCAAAATTAGCCAAGAGGGTTGCATCCCTCGATGCATAATGCTTAGGAACTCCCTTATACAACAAAGCATTTTCAAGCATTCTAAAAGTCGAATTCCAACGCACTTGCATGTCAAGACATAGCTTCTTTTTAGTACAACAACAACAACAACAACATAGCCTTTCAGTCCCAAGCAGGTTGGGGTAGGCTAGAGTTGAAACCCATCAAGAGCCCCAAACCACGGTTCAGGCACTTCAATAGCTGCTTTCCAAGCACTCCTATTCAAACATAGATCTCTAGGTATATCCCAAGCTTTCAAATCTCTTTTTATTGTCTCCCCCCCCCATGTCAATTTTGGTCTTTCTCTACCTCTCCTCATATTATTAGTTTGGCTTAGGACTCCACAATGCACTGGTGCCTCTAGAGGTCTCCTTTGAACATGACCAAACCACCTCAACCAATGTTGGATAAGCTTTTCTACAATTAGTGCTACCCCTAGACGATCACGTATATCATCATTCCGAACTCAGTTCATTCTTGTGTGACCACAAATCCATCGCAACATACGCATTTCTGCAACACTCAGTTATTGAACATGTCAAATCTTTGTAGGCCAACATTCTGCTCCATACAACATAGCCGGTCTAATCGCCCTTCTATAAAACTTGCCTTTTAGCTTTTGTGGTACCCTATTATCACAGAGAATGCCAGAAGCTTGTCGCCACTTGATCCACCATGCTTTGATTCTATGGCTAACGTCCGCATCAATATTTCCATCCCTCTGTAGCATCGATCCCAGATACCGAAAGGTATCCTTCTTAGGCACTACTTGACCTTCCAAACTCACACCTCCCTCCTCCTATGCAACTCCGCTAAAGTCACATCTCATGTATTTGATTTTAGTTCTGCTCAATCTAAAACCTTTAGATTCAAGGGTCTGCCGCCATAACTCTAGTTTCCTATTTACTCCCGCCTGGCTTTTGTCCACTAACACTACATCATCAGCGAACAACATACACCAAGGGATATCCCCTTTAATGTTCCTGGTAACCTCATCCATTACCAAGGCAAAGAGATACGGGCTTAAGGCTAACCCTTGATGAAGTCCAATTTTAATCGGGAAGTAATCTGTGTTACCATCGTTTATTCGAACACTAGTCACAACATTATTGTACATGTTCTTCATGAGGGTCACGTACTTTGATGGGACTTTATGTTTGTCCAAAGCCCACCACATAACATTTCTTGGTATCTTGTCATAAGCGTTCTCCAAGTCAATGAAAACCATGTGGAGGTCCTTCCTCTGCTCTCTAAATCGATCCATAACTTGTCTTATTAAGAAGATTGCTTCTATGGTTGACCTTCTAGACATGAAACCAAATTGGTTTGTTGATATCAGCGTCATTCCTCGCAGGCGCTGCTCGATGACTCTCTCCCATAACTTCATAGTGTGGCTCATCAACTTAATTCCCTGATAATTAGTACAACTTTGGATATCTCCCTTGTTTTAGTAGATTGGTAATAATATGCTTCTTCTCCACTCCTCAGGCATCTTGTTCGATTGAAAGATATTGTTGAATATCTTGGTTAGCCATACTATAGCTATATCCCCAAGACATCTCCACACCTTGATTGGGATACCATCAGGGCCCATCGCTTTGCCCCCTTTTATCCTTTTCAAGGCTTCTCTAACCTCCGATTCTTGAATCCTCCGCACAAAGCACATGTTTGTGTCATCAAACGAGTCATCCACCTGAACAGTGGTGTTCTCGTTCTCACCATTGAACAATTTATTAAAATACTCTTGTCATTTATGTTTGATCTCATCCTCCTTCACCAAGAGCTGCTCCCTCTCATCCTTTATGCACTTGACTTGGTTAAAGTCCCTTGTCTTCATATCGCGAGCCCTAGCCATCCTATAAATGTCCTTCTCTCCTTTCTTCATACTCAAACATTGGTAAAGGTCCTCATAAGCCCGCCCCTTTGCCTCACTCACCGCTCGTTTTGCAGTTTTCTTTGCCACCTTGTATTTTTCTATGTTGTCTGCACACCTGTCATGATACAAGCGCTTATAGCACTCCTTCTTTTCCTTAATAGCCTTTTGCACATCTTCATTCCACCACCAAGTGTCTTTCGAGTCACATCCGCTCCCTTTGGTCACTCTAAGCACCTCTGAAGCAACCTTCCAAACGCATGTTGCCATGTTCTCCCACATGCTGTTTGCATCGCCTTCATCCTTCCAAAGGCCCTCTTCAATGACCTTTTCCTTAAAGACCTTTGATGCCTCCCCTTCTAATTTCCACCACTTTGTTCTAGCAACCCTAGCTTGTTTGTTCCCATGAGCTTGCACTAGAAAGTGTTAGTCAACCACCACCAGCTTGTGTTGAGCGACCATGCATTCTCCAGGTATCACCTTACAGTCCACATATGTTCGTCTATCCCTCCTTCTTGTAAGGACAAAGTCGATTTGACTAGAGTACTGGACACTACTAAAGGTCACTAAATGGGACTGTCTCTTATGAAAGAAAGTGTTAGCTATCATCAGATCAAAAGCTATGGCGAAGTCTAAGACTTCCTCTCCCTCTTGGTTCCTACTACCATATCCGAAACCCCCACAAACCGCCTCGAAACCTACACTTGATGTACCTACGTGGCCATTAAGATCACCTCCTATAAAGAGCTTCTCGCTACTAGGGACAGCTCTAACCAAGCGATCTAAGTCTTCCTAGAAAAGTCGCTTAGCACTCTCATCATGGCCTACTTGGGGGCATACGCGCTAATTACATTTAAGACCATATCACTAATGACAAGTTTAACTAAGATGATCCTAACCCCTTGCCTTCTCACCTCCACCACACCATCCTTGAGGCTCTTATCAATCAAAACTCCTACTCCATTTTTATTTGAAGTTGTCCCTATGTACCAGAGCTTGAAGCCGGTATTGTCCACCTCCTTCGCCTTCTGCTCCTTCCATTTAGTCTCTTGGACGCATAAGATATTTACACGTCTCCTAACTGTTGTGTCCACTAACTCTCTTAACTTACCCGTAAGGGACCCTATATTCCAGCTACCTAAACGGATCCTAGTTGGTTCAACTAGCTTCCTTACCCTTCACACCCGCCGAGGTAGGTGTGAAGACCCATGCTCATTTTGCACCACACCCGGGCACCAATGTGGTGCGACACTAAGGATGTGATGACCCAATCCTTGCTCAATTAACACCGTGTCTAGATCGCGACACGACACGTCATGGGGGTGATGACCTGGCCCTTGCTCATTTAACACCATACCTGGGTTCCGACATGGCGCGTCACTAAGAGGGTTACGCCCCAACGGGGTCTTTTGGGTTTCATCTCCATAAAAGTGGCTAAGTTTTTACATTGGCTCGCCACGCCTAACACAACCCTCCTCCTATACCAGGGCTTGGGACCTGCTATGCTGGGATACCAAAGGCGCCCCACCATAGGCGGAGTTAACATAGCTTCTTTTTAGTATCTAAATGAAATATATTTTGAGCATCAGCGTAAAATTTATGCCTACGAATACTAGAACCATGGATATATTGAACTCCTTGGTGAATCTTGTGTACAACAGTATCAATTAGTTTCAACCTAGCTTGAACAATCAAATTCAGAATATGTGCACAACACCAATCTTGAAAAAATGCACCATCACATAATAAGCTACTAGGAGCTAGCAATCTCATCCTAAGGGAATTCGACATGTTGTCATTGTAGGATGCATTATCCAAAGTAATACTCATGACCTTTGACTCAACATTCCAATTGCTAAAGCATGTTGCAACAGTATTAGCTATTGATACGCCATCATAGGGAGGAAGCAATTCACTGAATAATATTATTCGTCCACTTTAAAGTTTAGCTCAAGGACTAAAGTTTAATCCAAGGAATAAATGGAACCAAGCAAGACCCAAGATTGTGCCCCTGGCCCCTGCCGCCTATTGTGGCTGATTCCCGCCGAACGCCCCTATGATTCCTCTACCTTAGTCCATGGCTATTGCCACCCTTCCGCTCTACTCCCTACCACTGCCACTCTGTATTACCATTGGCGAGGTGACAACTGATAGCACGGGCGGTAACAATTGGTGCCAGAGGACATGGAAGTGAAATGTTTCAGCTGTGTGCATTGTCCAACTATAATACGGAATAGGTGTTAGGTATCATTAGTGGACCCCACAGGTGGTGTTGGCCTTTGGCTTATAAGGGGGTGTTGTTTTGTCCTATCACATCTAATCTTTAGATAACAATTAGGAGTATTAAATATAGGCTAACTACAAAACTAATTACACAGATTGAGGTTAATTTACTAGATGAATCTATTAAGTCTAATTAGTCCATGATTTGATAATATGGTGCTACAGTAACACAATTGCTAATTATGAATTAATTAGGCTTAATAGATTCGTTTCGTGAATTAGCCACGGCTTCTGTAATTAGTTTTATAATTAGCTAATATTTAGTCCTCCATGTTAGCATCCAAACATCCGATGTGACATGACTAAACTTTAGCCCCTAGATCCAGACACAGCCTAAGCCTCATCAAGTAATAGACCGATCATGAACAAAGAAAAAGAGAACACGGAACCAAGAAAGCTTTCCCCATTCCTTCATTGTTCCTTGTCCCCTGATGTTCTCCTCGTGGTCTCTCATGTCCGTGGCTCCGGCCTCAACCATGGTGTTAGAATCTGATACATCTAGTTATACACATTAACTTTATTTTTGAAAGAATATTACGAATATGACACAAACTTGTATCGTATCAAGAATGATATAGAAGAATCTAGTAGAAAACCCTAGATAACGCAACCATGATAAGAGATTACCATTTTGACAAAATCTCTGCACCTAAAAAGACTAAAGTAATCATCTATGCGGTGATACCAAATCATGCCAATCCATATAACACCTGGTCTACCAGCCATGTCCTGCATCATAGTCCCAAGTCGAATCATGCCAGAAGTCCAATGAAGTCCTGCACTCGTGCCACTGCCATGCCTCCTTGCCTTGTACCCTGCTAAGCACAACTCTAAAAGAGTAAAAAGTGATGTTGCTCACTCACAACCTACTTGACCCTCTAGGACCTATAGATTTTTCTCTACACATGAATCTAGTGCAATAGAATTGTCTATACAAATCCTCTTAACGCTCCTAATTGCTCCTTGCAAGCCTTTGATGAGACCCTTGTGTTGGCTTGGTTGATGCATATGGTATTCACCCTCTTATTTAAAGGGTGTGTTTGGCTTCCTGGCTTGCTTCTAGATTGGCTATGAAATAAATCAGGCTAGCCTAAGACTGGTCCTTACAAGCCAAGATGGACTTGTTTGGTTGCATACACTATCTAAGTCTAGCTAGCAACTAGTGTGTTTGGTCGGTTGGTTTGGCTTGGATAGAGTCACCTCTTCTTTGTGCAGGTAAGTTTTCCACCTTTGAGACAATTTGTCGAACCTATGGTGAGCGTCAACTCTTAGCAGTTGCTCAAGCGCCATCGCCGCACCGCACAAGACACCATGCTGGCGGTGATGTGGAAAGCCTTGCTATTTGATGACGGGCTGCTTCCAGGCATCGTACGCGAGGAGGCCGGCCATAGGCGTGGCATGGTGAATGCGGCCATTGAGCTTCCCATGCAGCACTCGAAGATGATGGTGAGGCAGCACACAAACAAGTGCTTCCCGCTAGTCCTCGGTGGTGACGGAGGGTAGCACGACCGCCTCTCCACACCTGACGGAAGACGACGCGATGGAAGACAATGCCACTTTAAAGCTCATTGAGGCGCGAGGACGTGATGGAAGATGGCGAGGCAGTGTAGACTAGGGCAGGGACCACCGGCGACCTGCTCGTTGGGCCAGCACCCTCCACTGTGTAGTCGCCTAGTTAGCATGGACTGAGCGGCATGGCTCGAGGTCCCCCGACTTTGACAGAGATGAACATCGGGTGGGTGCGATAAGACCGGGTGCAAGCCTGGCTACATGGGAACATCCATCCCCTGCGTTCCAGCAAGCTAGGCTAATGCCCATTTGATGGCTTGCTAGGGCTATCTAGGAGGCTTGTTCAGCCAACCAAATAGGCCCAAGTTTGCTTCAGGGAGCCTAGCTAGGGGATAGCCAGGAAATTAAACAGGCTTGTATAGTCCCCAAAAGGCCCCAATACATGCAAGTAAGGCTGATTCTACACTCAATTCCTAATAAAACTAAGTCATAATAGCACACCTATCTTGAGTCCTATTACAAGTAAGATTTTAGTTACCATACAACAATCTCCACCTTGACACTGATCATTTGGATTCACTGTGTGCTCCTCCAAGAATTTGCTCCAACCCGGTTCTCTTTTTTATTTATACTCCCACCTTGTGGGTGACCCCACCATAGGTGCTCATGCGCATCACCACAACGTGTGTCAGTGTCCAAGTTGGAGTGCTTGGATCTTCCACTTGAAAGCTCCTTCATTGTCTCATTTGGTTAACCGCACCACCTCCTATGGCCCTTCATGTCATAGGTTTGTACTGCCTCCAAGCTGCACCTAGTTGCTGGTACCACACGGTTAATCCCACCATGTCTTCCTTCTTCCAACAGCTCACATGAGTATTCCACAATAGTAGGTATTAGAGAATTCATACAAGAAATTTTACTAAATCTGAAAGAAATTGTATTGACAAGTAATCTCTATGGAGTTAGAGACACATCAATTTGCGTCAAAGGTCCTAGATACATAACTGCTCAAGATATAATCTTACCGCCTTCCGTAGAAATCATTGATTCGACACAACCTATAGCTAACTGGAGAGAGCTCGTTGATTTCTGTATTGAGTTACAGTCAAGAGAGATTGCGGATATCATATGGAACTCAGAAAGAACTCTCAAGATGGAAGTTATCCTATAGATGTTGTATTCATGCCTGTTCGAAATGTGAACTATAGTATTTTTTTTTCTTATGGGAAAGGAAATGAAAAAACACGAGATACTATTTTTAGAAATATGGACGAAAGGAAGTTTAACTAAAGAAGTGCTTTGTGAACACCTCTATGACTGTTAGATTTTTGCAACCATCTTTACAACGTTGCACTTGACCATTGTTGAGATTTGAGTACCTTTCATTAATGAAACGACTTCCTTTTCCTGATCATAATACAACCTTGGAGTTCTAGCGACCTCACAAATATTAATTGTATTATTTTTCAAGTCAGGTATATATATACCAAACTCCTGTTAGTGCACAATTTGTTACATTATGCATCACCTATGTAACCATCTCCAACCTTAGGGAATGCATACTCCGTGCAATTCATTAAGCAAACAGTGTTGCTCACCAAGTGTAGAGATCCTTCATCAAACATCTTCCTCAACGAAGATATATGGAAGCAACTCCCTGAATCTAATATCCAACCATGAATAGTACCTAGTTGACTAACATAAGTACATCATTTTTATCACCACTTGCCACTAGACATGCTCCTCTCATAGTCTTCAAACTTGGAGAGTCCTTGATTTTTTTAAAAAGAAATTGGGCACTCCTCACTTGGCAGTGACTCGTACATTTGTGTTGGGGACTAATGTATTGGTGACATGGTTTAGGAATCATACAATTTTCTACAAGATAGGTGGAATATTTGGAACATCTAAAGTGCAGTCTATCAATAAGTCCCATACTATGGCCTCAATATATATTGAGAGTGATACCATAAAAAACCCAGAAACAAAGGTAGGCTATCTAGCTCCAAAACATTCTATTTACCACTCATATAGATCTTTTTATTTATATTCCTCTATGGATGGAGAAACGAATACTAGTAAAAAGTATGTTAGGAGACAAGGGATTTTATTAATGGAGGTGGTCATAAATTCTTAGAGTCTCACAAAATAGTTACTGAATAATTTTGGAGGTGGTAGCTCTATTTATGGAGGCGGTCCAAAAACATACGTTTATGTAAATTCATTTATAGAGGTGGACCTCCTAAGAGGCCCGCCTCTAGAATAGCCCAGAAGCCCGCTAGGTCCAATACGATGGTCGCATATATAAGACAGACTTAGGGTTTGGAACTCCTCCCCCGCACTCCTCTCTCACCACATGCCTCCACCAGGCCCAAAGTGACTTAGGGTTTGGAAGTCCTCGGACGCCCTCCGGTAACATACCTAAAACCCCAAACCCAAAAATCACAACTTTCAAAAACTTTTTCTAGAAACCCTTGCTTGGTGAGTGATCATGCTAGAAAACCACCCTAGTTGCACAATTTGAACCCATCCTAGATGTGTGAGCATTGCATCTCAATCCAACCTTGATTTGCTTCTTCTTGGATTTCATGTGATGATTAACAAATCATAAACAACTCTAGGTCAAATTGCTTGTGAGTGTGGGCCTAGGCACTGTCTTGACCCTAAAACCCCTTAGGTTGACCTAGGTGGACCCCACTAGGGTTGTATATGTGCATGGAATACATGTATACATGCTTGGGATATAGAAATAGAAAAAGGCTAGAAAAAGGAAAGGAGAAAGAGGCCAGCAGTAGCTCTAGCCCAGCTTGCCCCGCCCTGTGCCCACACTCCCCTGTCGGCCCACCCAACCGAGACGGCCCTGCCCCACACCTATGCACGTGCATGCCCATGAGGCCGAGCTGACCCAGCAGCCGAGCGGCCCAACTCGCCCCAGTGTCGTGCCTCACCGCTCCCGTCATCCCGTGCCGCTGACTAGCGGGCCCCACTTGTCATCCCACTCCTATGCTTTCTACACCCCTAGATGGCCGCCACATCGACAGTCCATGCCACCACCTGCCCAAGTTAGCGCCCATGCCTGCCAGCTAACACGAGCGCCATGGCCCGCGCCCCTCTACCGCCACCATACCACCCTTGACCGACCGCCATTCAAAAATGGCAGCGCCAAGGCACCCGCATGCTCCCCCGCTCCCCAAACCCCTAGACTAAGCCCCCCGATCACCCTACACATGTTCCTACCCTGTTCCTCGACGTCCGCCGCCCGCCATGGGTGAGCTCGAGCTATAAAAACCCCGAGCCCGACGCCCTAGCCTCTCCTATCTATCCTGCCACCACTAGTGGCTTCACAATTTGCCCACACCGAGACCAAGGAGGAAAGAGGAGAGAAAGGAGGACTGGGCCGCCGCCGCCGAGGAGCTACCGCCAGAGCCAGAGACAATGCCCTGATTGTCTACACCAGTGTAGCATCTTAGCACAGCACTACACCGCCTCATCATTGCCTCGCTTGCCACTACACCTCTACCGTAGCCCCAACAAGCTAGATGGTGAGCATTGTGCCCCCGCTCTGCTTCACCAGCATGAACGCCATGGCCATCGCCACGTTCTCCCAACTTGGGAGGGCCAAAGGTGCCACCTTTCACTGTCACCAAGCACCGCACATGCACGTACATGTGCAACGGCCATAGCACAGCGACGCCAAGCCACCTGGGCTCGGGAATGCCTACGTTGGCGCACTGCATGAGCGCAAGCTTGCCATGGCTACACACCACCACGGTGAAGCTCTGTTTCACTAGATCTAGGATGGTAAAAGCTGATCCATCGCCGCTGTGAGCTTTGCCTCACCGCAGGACGCGTGTAGCCTAGCCACGCTAGCCTAGGGAACCCTAGAGGTGCTAGTTGCCTTCGTGATGACAGTGTGATCGTGTGCGATGCCACCACTGTGCTGGAGCTATTTTGACCAACAATGGCTGCCTCGCATGACCAGGATGGGCCGTCGACCTCTACTGTGACCTCGTGCACCTTGCCGTGTAGATGGTTGAGCGGAAAGGCCCCGCCTTGCCCTAGTTCACTGAAGCCGCAAGCTCACCGGATTTCTGTCGAGCACCTTGTTGCGGTGCGGACTCCGCCGTGCCCCTTGGTCGCCGTCATCAAGTCCTTTGGCTCACCCGTAACCCCAATCGTGGGAGAAGAGCCACCTTTGGCTCTGTTTGAGGTCGTTGCCGCTTCGCCACCGTCCGCCGCCATCGCTGAGCCACTACCACCGTGGCCAGCCTCACCCAAGCCCTAAGAGCGGCACCTAGTGCCCTAGCTGCACAAGCTAGAGCTCAAGGAAGCCAAAGGAGCCTCGCCAGAGCTTCGCCGACCACCCAAGCGCCTTCGCCATTGACCCCATGCCGCTACGAGCCACCATCGGCTGACTGAAGCCCCAAGTCACCACCTTTAACCCCTCGGTGAGTCCGCCTTGAGCCAGTGATGCCACAGATCCCCTTTGCAGCCTTGCTAAGCCATTGTAGCGCGCAGACGCGTGAGCTCACTGGCTGCCATGAGAGGAGAAGGAGCTGCTGCAACCCCTACCTAGCCCCCGCGTGCACCCGGTGCACCGTGCACCGCCTGCATGCGCTCCTGCCTGAACCCAGACCACTATGGATCGAGTCTGTGATCTAAGGTGTGCCAGCCCTACGTCCACTTTGAGCCAACCCTGTGGAGCTGAGCCCGATAGGAGCCCAGTCAGGCCACATGGCCAGCCCCAGTGCCTGACATGTGTCCGGGTTGGCCCAGCCCAACCCACCTGTCAGTGACCACACGCGTCTCAGCCAATCAGAAGCTGCCATGTGTCACCCCTGGTTTTAAATCCCCTTTTCTTTTTCAGAAATAGAATTAAACTTAGAAAGTTCATAACTAATTCATCTGACCTTAGAAAAATATGAAACCATTTCCTAAATTTTCCTAAAAATGAGCTCTACGTCATAGGACCATGTATGGGTGCTTTTGGATCTTTTGGTTTTCTATTGCTTCTTTGTGACCATCTATAGGAGTCGCTTAATGCGGCTATATGTCCCGTTTAATAGCCCCGAAGGAGCTGCCTAAGGAGGACTACGACTACATAGAGGAGTTGGGAGATGACCAGTCTGTAGGTGCCATGTCCCACCCAACCTCGTAGAATCCTACTAGGCATGCAATGAAATAGTTGCTAGTGCTTTACTTTTTGCAACGATCTGTGATAGGTTGCATGGTAGAATTGCATGAAGCCTTTACCTTGACACAATCTTTGCCCCTACACACCCACTATTAGGATAGACGCTCGCTTACTACTTACTACTTGCTTTCTACTATGCATTATATCGGTGATGTGATGCCTGGTGGAGGATTGTTGTGAGTGGTTAAGGCACTTGGTGCCAATAAATGTGGTAATAACAACTGGGGAGATCTTGGCGTGTGTCTTGGGTGTGTGGTGAGGGTTGAGTCGACCGAACAGGATTCTACGATGAGCTATTGAGCGAGCCTTGTTGGAGTGTGACCTGAGCGCTCCTTGAGAGTTCTACCTATGGTGGATACTAGTTATTGGTATAGATTTTGGGGAGGAGTGTCTTTGTGGGGCGAATCCCCAAAATAGTGGTGTTGTTGGAAGCACGGGGTGTTGGATCCCCTTGTAAAGATGTCTTGTTTGGTCACCCTAAGGACTGTGAAGTTCTGGGAATAGGTTCATAGGAACCTACACCCATTTGCTCCATGGGATAAGGGGACGACTGTGGACTAAGCTTGGGCGATGCCAATACTGCTAGGTTGTATTTGATAGTGTGGGAGGTGAGGGCATTGGAACCCGATCCTTTCTAGGAGCCTATTGCCATTGGTCAGGTAATTATGTTTCACAGTCTCAGCGTGCCGGTGTTTGATCCAGGGTGCCTCAGGGTTGAGTGGCAGGATGGTATCATCCCAGTTTGGAATGTAAGCACGAATCAGCCTAGGCGGGGCACCGCCGATGATGGTGTATCTGGTGGATGTAAAACCTCTACAGAGTTTTGGTTGATCGATCGATACATATGCTGCCTTTTCACGGCTATGGAGCTTTCCTATGTTACTGCTTCACTTGACTAGAGAGAGGAGTCCCTTCTTTTCTTCCCCCTAGGTAATTGTGCGGATCCGGCGTGAGCCGTTGAGGCAAGACACAAGAGGGAGTTGTCCTTGCCGCCTAGAGAGAGTGTGGTGAGATGTGTGATGTTTGGGATGGGAGAATGTGTGTGGATGAGATGGGTTAAAACTTGTGAATTACTTATCAAATACTGATGAACTACGCTTAGGAAAACTACAACCACAATAGGTTCTTTTGCTCTACCCTTGCATTTCCACTTCCACAAAGCATAGGGTGGGAGCCAGTGGCCAGTACAAACCGTATGGAAAGATTTTTGGCAGGAGGATTAGATGTGTTTGTCCTGCGCTCAAGTTTGGAGAAGAAGATGACGCTTCCGCACCTTAGATGTTTCACTCCGATGCTGTTATGGATGTTGTTTGAACTCTGTTGATTCCGCCAAGTGACGATATGATGTAATAAATGTTAAACATCTCTATTTGTACTTCTAACATAGGTTTTTTTTATAGGTTCTAAGACAGGTATTCGATGTATGAACTTGTGATATCAGCTGTTGACCGATAATGTGATGGAATGATCTTCTGAGACTATCACGTTATAAATCGTATATGTGAATTTTCCTTCTTAGAAATTGAGGATCACTACACCTCCCCCATGCACTCTCCTCTCTTCCACGGCTACATGGATCTCTAGTGGCGACGGCGATGGCATGGTGCAGTGCTGGAGCGGCAGTGCTGGAGCAGCGCATGAGCGCGCAGCCTCCCATGTGGCGGTTGCGTGGCCTCATGGCAGAGAAATCCGTGGCGAGATTCGGGCAATAGCGCGTCCTCCCCTCTGACAGCCGCGGCTTCATCCTACCCCCACACACAAGATCCAGCGATGGCAGTGGTTCGTCGTCCATGGTGGGACCACCACATGGTGGTGGAGCCCTTTCGACCGATGTCGTGGTGAATCCGGAAATGACGATGGTGGGTGTGGCATGTCCGCGAGCAGCGTTTGTGACGGTGGCGTGTCTACGAGCGGCTCAGTAGCGGCAACAGCATTCCCGGAAGCAGGCCTAGCATCGGGCCTGGGAGTGGGCTCGACATCGAGCCTAGGCCTTTTTTCATTTTTTTTTAAACTTATTTTCGCAGGCGGTCATTATGACCACCTCTGAAAAATGGATTAACAAAGACGTCGACTTGGAGGCGGACGTGCTGCCTGTCTATAGAAACCAAATATGGCCGCCTCTAAAAATGTTTTAGGTGGTAATGCTAAGTACTTCCCGTATATATATCTATAAATACATATTAATATGGATGAAAAAGATAGTATCTTGCTTATATGTACATTTTAGTAGTACTTTATGAGTAATGTACTAGGTAGTATAATATTTTTGCAGCACTGAACGTAACTTTGCCGCCGTATATGTGTTTATAAAATTGACTGGTTTGAGGTATGAACCTATCCACTGTTCGATTTGAGATCCTTATTTTATTTAGGATGACGCCATTCCTTATATATTGTTACCTTGGTTAGTTCAAATTGAACTTACAAACATTATTGAATACTAGAGGATGAAAGGAGTATTATACTAACCATGTGCCGTCAGTACATTTCTTTTTCCAATTTTTATCTGATATATGTTATTGAATGCCTGTGATCAAATGTGGCCCTTATTAATCTCTATTTATAATGCTTTAAGACAGCAATCCATAGCAGAGCGACAAATGCACGTCGATCTGGAGCACAAGTAAAATAATCTATACCATCTGGCAATACTTCACGGCCACGTACCTGTCCCTTTCCACACAATACAGCGTAGAAGCACCGTACCGTATCGATTCATACTTACAACTTACAAGAATAATACACGTCTGTAGCTATATATACATATACCCATACCACCCAGCTCCAATCACCAAATCAAGAGGCATAGTGCACAGCAGCAGCAGGCCTGCATCAGCAACCAATTCATAGGCCTGTTCGATCCAGTGATCGACCATGGCTACCCTCAAGGCATCAATCTTGGCAATCCTAGGCTTCGCCTTCTTATGCGGTGCTGCCCTCGCTGCTCGTGACCTGAACGACGACTCAGCCATGGTGGCGAGGCATGAGCATTGGATGGCGCAGTACAACCGCATCTACAAAGACGCCACCGAGAAGGCTCAGCGGTTCGAGGTGTTCAAGGCTAATGTTAAGTACATCGAGTCGTTTAACGCTGGTGAGAACCGCAAGTTCTGGCTCGGCGTCAACCAGTTCGCCGACCTTACCAACGACGAGTTCAGGGCTACCAAGACCAACAAGGGCTTCAAACCCAGCCCTGTGAAGATCCCTACCGGATTTAGGTATGAGAATGTTAGCGTCGATGCGCTTACGGCGACCATCGACTGGAGGACCAAGGGTGCCGTCACTCCCATCAAGGATCAAGGCCAATGTGGTAAGTACATTTAGAAGCAAGACTTGTAGCAACACTATTCTGAAGTACTCCTAAATTAAAGTGCTATATGTTATGACATACGTTGAAACATAACAATCAATTGCAGGCTGCTGCTGGGCGTTCTCAGCCGTGGCTGCCACAGAAGGCATCGTGAAAATCAGCACCGGCAAGCTCACCTCCCTCTCGGAACAAGAGTTGGTGGATTGCGATGTCCATGGTGAGGATCAAGGCTGTGAGGGTGGTTTGATGGATGATGCTTTCAAGTTTATCATCAAGAACGGCGGCCTAACCACGGAGTCCAGCTATCCTTACACGGCTGCAGATGGCAAGTGCAAGAGTGGATCAAATAGTGCTGCAACCATCAAGGGCTTTGAGGATGTGCCGGCAAACGATGAGCCTGCCCTGATGAAGGCTGTGGCGAACCAGCCCGTGTCGGTGGCAGTGGATGGTGGAGACATGACATTCCAGTTCTACTCTGGTGGTGTGATGACCGGCTCATGCGGTACTGACTTGGACCATGGGATTGCAGCCATTGGTTATGGACAGACCAGTGATGGCACCAAATACTGGCTGATGAAGAACTCATGGGGCACGACTTGGGGGGAGAATGGTTACCTGAGAATGGAGAAGGATATTTCAGACAAGAGGGGCATGTGTGGCCTAGCCATGGAGCCTTCCTACCCCACTGAGTAGGCAGAACATTCACAAACCTTAAGATCGTACATATACACTTAGACGGAATAAAGCAATGCTTCTAAGCCTTTTTACTATGTATATAAGCTGGTTCACATGTGTTTGTAAATTGTCTTTCAAATTGATCTTCTACATGTATCAACAATTCTATATTTACTAAGAAAACATGTAATGTGCTGAATGTGTAATGATTAATCATGAATACCTGCTGGTTATTTTCTTGGACTGAGAATATTCAGAAAAGGCCAAGGCCAACACAAAGTATCATTGCTGATGGGGTGCAATGGGAACTAATTAAGAATAAGTAGGAATCTAACCCTATAATTTTAGTTCAAAAATAACATTAGCCTATCATTCTAGTCAAGCCATCATACCCTACATTCTAGGTGTAACATTAAGCTACACAGTGAGCAAGCTATTGGACATTGCAAGATGGTAAATATTCATTTGATGAGGAAAAGTAAAGACTCCTACAATCACCAAGAACTCTTCCCAGCACTTGTTGGAGCACCTCAACAAAGTGTATAGGTCCTTCTTGTGACACTAAGACTGAAGTCCTCATGAATGAAATGCACTTGCATCTCTAGATGGGCAGGCTTCCAAACAAGCACAAAAAGCTTCTAAATAACACTCTCACTATCACCAAGAACTCCTCCAATTGCCAAGATTGCCATGGTATTGACAAGCACCAAGAGTAACAAGCCCCTAGCTTCACTTGACCCAAACCCAGCTTAAACTACAGCTGGATGTGCACTGCTTGCCAAAATTAACAGAGAACCAAAAGCCGAATCAAAATAACCGAAACTGAAAATTTTGGTCCCTAATTCGGTTCCTACTTTCAGCTAACCAAATTTTACTCGATCAATTCGGTTCTCATCCTCGGTTAACCAAAAAACCAAGGAACCAAAGAAGCCCATAAACAAATATCAGCCCATCTAGCCCAACAAAAAAACCTATAGTATATAAGCAGCCCAACTCACTTCACACCCCTCCTAGCCGCTGCCTCTCATCTCTTTCTCCCTAGCCGACCGTACCAAAATGGAGAACACTCGCTCGCTCGCCTATTCCAGTCTCCATCGCTTGGTCGCTCCTCACCTTGGCGTAGAGGGGTGCCCCTGCTCCTTCCTCGCCCCGGCGGCACAACCCTGCTCCTTTCCTCCCTGCGGTGGTGCCCCTGCTCCTTCCCTGCCTCGACATGGCAGTGTGCCCGGCCCAACCCAGACTGGCCCATGACTCAACCCATCAAGCCCGCTAAGAGCACAGTCAAGCACAATAATAAGGATTAGTTAACATTGACTAACAGCTGAACCCACCTGTCAATGACCTCACGTGCTTCAACTAATCAAGAGCTGCCACCTGTCTATCCCTGGTGTTTTCTCTCTCCTCTTTATTTTTTTAGAAAATAGAATAATCTTTGAAAATTCATAGGACCTCAAAAAATATGAAACTAGTGTCCATTTTTTTCTAAAAAAGGCTCTACATCATAGGCTTGTGTTTGAGTGCATTTGGGTCTTTTGAATTTCACTTGGTTCTTTGTGAAGAATATCTATAGTAGTCGCCGCATATTGTGACCCGCTGTCTCGTTTGATAGCCCCGGAGTAGTTCTAGCCTGACGAGGACTACGAGATGACTTGATCAAAGGTGCCACATCCCACCCAACCTCGTAGAATCCAATTAGGCATGATATAGATGCTACAGGTTTACTTTTCGCAATATTCTTGTGATAGGTTTCATGGTAGAAATTGTTTGAGCCTATACCTTGTTGCAACCTTACACTAGCATACTCGTTGATAGGATAGACGCTCGCTTTAGATACACTTGCTATTTACTTTTACTATTATGCATGATATCTGGTGATGTGATACATAGGGTGGACATGCTTGTGTGTGGATTAGGCACTTAGTGCCACTGCTATATGGTTTATACCATGGATGAGAGATTCTAGTGTGTGTCTCGGGTGTGTGGTGAGGCTTGAATCGACCAGCATGGTTGTACGATGAGTCCTTGGGACGCGTCTTGCCGAGAGAGTGACCTGAGTCTCTCTGAGAGGTACCTGTGGCGGGTACATGTGAGTTGAGTAGTCCTGAGTTTCCATGCAGGGTGAGCCCCCAGGAAGGAGGTGTCGTCGAGGGCACAGGAGGTAGAGCTTCCCACTTGAGGAGATGTCTTGCCGGGTCCTTCTAAGGACTAAGTTGGGACAACCGGTCCATAGGAACCTTTTCTTACACGTGACTCGCTCCCGTTCACGCAAGGGATGGATATGATCTAACTAGGTCGATACCATTGCTACCAGGATGTAGGTGTTAGTGTGAGGGAGCTAGGGCATATCCTCTAGCGCTCTCAAGACCCGCAGTGACCACTCCGAGGCCCGATACTACGTTTCACAGTCTCAGCGTGATGGTGGTACTCCGGGGTGACTTTGGGCTGAGTGGTAGTGTGGTATCGTACCGGCTAGATGCTAGCCCAGAATCAGCCTAGGCGGGGTGCCGCCGATGATGGTGATCTTGTGTAACACCCCAGTGTTAAGATTGCACTTTGCACTTGCATTTTCATGATCATAAGCATCACCCATTCATTCATGAGCATTAGCATATGAAATTTCATCTCATACACTCTATGTTATCACATGTGATGCTTAATTATACATGTATATGCTTGTGATCATTCTTGGCTAATGCAAGTGATTGTTGTTTGGTCACTAAAACACCTTAGACACACTTAGGGTGAAAATGGAACCAAGTTTATACTCATGAGTTGGTCCAAAAAATGCTTCTAGGTATTGGTGCTACTAGAAATGTCTTTATTAAGTTGCTGGTTTGACCTAACTTGACCAATTGCCTAGAGTGCTTGCATGGCAGTGGGACCTAAATAAAAGTTATAGATCATGTCATGTGGAACAAACTTTGTTTAAGGATCGAGAGCTGAATCAGTTCCTAAGTTGGTCAAACAGGGCTCCCAAAATCCAACTTAATGCTGTTTTGAAAACTGAGAAAAATTTCAGTCATAAGCCGACTTTTAGTTTACATGTAAGCTACTTTGGAGCATTTTATCTCAAAATCCAGCTCAAATTAGACCAAACTTCCTTAAGCAAAGTTGTAGATCTCCTATAGCTCTACATTTTGTATTAATGAAGTTTTCACTAACTCAAGCTAGATTAGGGGACAGAAAGGGGGAAAGATTGGCCATCAGTCGGCCTGATGGCCTCGGGCTGTCGCCGGCCGGGCGCGGTCATGGCCCACCGGGCGCAGGGCGCGAGCGCCAAGTGGCATCCGTACATCGTCGTCGGCCCCGCTCATCAGGCCAGGAAGGAGGGTAAGAGCGCCGCGTCGCTGCTGCTTGCTCCCGCTCAACCTCATTCGCTTCCTTCGCGCGCTCTCTCTCTCGCATGCCACCGCAGCCAAGAGCCTTTGCACCATCGCCGCCGAGCTTGCTCGTCGTGCACATAGCCACCGCCGTCGATCCATCTCGCCTGTAGCTCCGCCATGACCCACTCCACTTCCCCGAGCCGTTAGCATTGCCTCTAGAGCACAGGTATAACCCTAGAGCCTTCACGCCATCGTGGCGGTCAGCGCAACCTCCATTGCCATCGCTGAGCTCACGCTCACCGTGGCCGTGTTTCTTCGAGCCCTCTCGCCCTCCCTCTTCTCTCATTAGGAGTAGCTTAGCGGTAGGTCTCGCTCATGCCGCTAGCCTTGGGCCAATGCTGACATGTCGGCGTTGGAACGCGGCTTTAAGCCATCGCGCTCTCACCGCCGCACGACCTCGCACGTGGCCGGGCCACACTGCCGCTCCACCATAGCCCTGAGCCCTAACCTTAGTTTCATCTGGATGCGCAGGAGCTCCAACCGAGCTCCAATGAGCTTGGCATTGCCGGAGACGGCAGTGACGCCGCCGCGCAGCTCCACTGAGCCGCCATGGCCGCCATCGAGCTAGCTCCAACGGGCCCCTTGGACAACCAACCCCTCCAGTCAATGCGCATGGTGATGGGGAGCACTCTGGTGCTCACCTCGTCGCCGCAAGCCTCGCCGTCGGCGAGCTACGGCCGGTCAACATCCGCCTCTTCTCCATGTGTGTATGACATGTGGGGCCCATTGACCATGGGACCCAGCTGTCAGCGTCTCTGGGTGTACTACGTCGGGTGTGCGTAGCGATTTTTCAGATTTTTTTAATGTTTTTCTTTATTCTTTTTCAAAAATTGATTCAAACTTCAAAAATTCATAACTAATTCTAGGAGTGTCCAAATTGAGTGAACCAAATTTGATTGGATTCATATTGATGAGTACTACCTAGTAAAAATATGAAACTTGGTGTGTGCTACAGTTTGGTACCCTATTTAAATTATCCTATTTATTCCTTAGTAATCTTAGAAAATCCATAACTTGAGTTTGGTATATGCTCAAAATGTGATTCCAATTTTGTTGGTGGTATTTTGACATGTTGTAGCTAGGAGAAATATGAAACCTACAGTTAACATGCTTGGAATAGGATTTCTTATTTTGGCTCAAATAAATGCTAATTTCTTGTGAAATTTGTTGTGGTAAATCCATATAACATATAGGCATGAAATTAATTGAGAAGTAATCTGGTGTTATGAGGAACGTAAGAAAAATACGAAATATGTTGTTTGACACTTTTCACTATGCTAAACATATTTAAGTGACTATATATCATTTAACTTGTCATTTTTGTAGAGGCTGCTATACTTATCCAAATGGCATGAAATTTTAACAGTAGTCTCCTGAGAGCATATATGAGCTGTTGTAATTTCCAGACTTTTTTGTGCACTGGAAGCAGCGGTTCCAAATTTCACCTAGCTATGCTTGATAAATCAATAAATGCTTTTAAGAAATTGTTAGGGCTTGACCATGATACTTTTTGACATGTTGATAATGAGTATAACCTGCTGGTATGTTTGGTTGTGCCCAAAATTAAGTGTTTATATGCAGCTAGTTAATTGGTGCACTATAATTCACTTCTATCTAGCTCTATGAATTGGTTGCTTTGTAGTAACTTGATGCTGGTTAATTAGATTGTTAGGCTAATTAAAATAAGTTGTTAACTATAGGTGATAGACCTCTTAATGACAATGAGGAACTCTATCTTAGGTTGCTAGAGCATAGTGAGTATATGTTACATTACTACAGAGGAGATATGCACCTACTTAGTAAACTAAAACTTATCTACTAGAGAAGAGATATACACCCACTCAATAAAATAAAGTATTGCTATTCTCTTAATAGACTGTTCGGATGCATCGCTAAGTACTTCATCCTGTCATCCATACCATCACCTATGCATTCTTTGTATCTTATTGTGTGCTCATGCATATAGGATCGCCGGAGGAAATAACGATTTTGGAGTTTGAGGCAGTGGAAGAGGAGGACCAGCAGGAGGCCCAGCAGCCAATAGCTCTAGAAGGCGAAGAACAGGTCTTGGAAGATTTGCCTGAGTGCCCAGACCATAAGCCCTCATCTTACTTGAAAGGCAAGCCCCGGAGCATTCTAAGCCTCCTATGTTTTATAAATATCAACTTGAGTCCTTTATATTTGATGCATTACGTTATAGAAGTTGATTGAAAACACTTAATGCATATAAATTCCTTGTCCAGAAATATACCTTGAACCCTATGTAGGTCCAGGATCGAATAAATGCTTAACAATGCTTAGTCGGTAGAAGTCGGGTGATTTTCTGTCACCTGCAAGATATAGGTGGATACCGAATCACGGTTGGCTATATTTGCTATCGTGTAAAAGAATCATGGGATGATGTAAATGGAGGCCGGACGGAGTCTATGTAGCAGGAGAACTCATGTGATTCTGTCTGTGCCGATTAAGGACCGCATCGTTGTTGGTCCTCGGTCATTTTGAATGCATGGCTCTCACTTAACTGACCGGATAACTCATCCTGACCGCGAAGCCGAGTAGCTCAACTCAGACCGGGCCCCGTTCTATAAAAGTGTGCACACTGGAGGTAGTAAGGATGTGCGGGGAGCCAGACGTGAGCCCAAGGGCAGGCTGGGTCTGACCGTCCTGGAAGTTGGTTGTCCCTGATTGTACGGCGTTGATCGAACCCACAACATGTGTACATGAGTTGTACCAAAGGTGACCTAAGAATACCTTGGTGCAGATATGTCTGGGTTTATGTTAGGAATACTGCCCAGCTAGTTGCAATCGATTTGAATCGCCGTCTCTCCCGGATAGTAAGAAACTTGACTGAGCTTCCTTCTATCATAGTGATTAATGGCAAGTAGAATGGTTCTGAGAATGATAAAATAATTGGCTATGATTACTATTGTTATGCTACTTAATTATAACACATGTTTGGCACAGGTTAGTTGTTAATCTATAGATGAATAGTTATAATTAACTGGTGACCGCTCGTAGCTTTCTATGCAAAATGATGTCAAGCTAGCTCCACTTATAAAGCCTTGCATGATCCTTGGTGTCACTTTATTTTTAGTTCATGACGGGTAAGTCTAGCTGAATACCTTCTCGTACTCAGGGTTTATTCCCACTTGTTGCAGATGGTACTGTATAACACGGGTACTGCAAGAATTGCTTCTCTCCCGTCGTGGATGAGGATTAAGGCCGCGGGAAGGCTCCTCTATGTGGTCTTATCTATGATGCTTTTGTTGGACTTGATCACAAACTGGCATGTATTTGAACAAGTGTGTGTGATGTTGGTTTTAAAACCATATTGCTTCCGCTATTGCAGTTGAACTTGGTATTGTAATAACTATGTTTGAACTCCGATGTATGTTGAGATACTTGTGAACTTATGTAACATATGGCTTGTATGTTGAATCATGTACGATCTTGATTGTATGTTGGAGATTATTCGAGATCCTTCGTGATACTCGACGGACTACCGGGTTTTTATGGGCTCAAGTATAACAGTGTGATTGCTCCGGTGGTTGCCTTTGTACTTGTGTTCTTATAAATTGGTCGGTTCTGCCACATCTTATGGGTACAGGTGTATAGGCTCTGTAGAGTTGATCGATCTATACATATAGTCGCGTCCTCGGTTAAGGACATCTTTCCAATGTTTCTCTCTTCGATTGACTAGAGAGTGGTGTCTTCTTCTCTTCCCCTGGGTTGGCAAGGATGAGAGGGAGTTGTCTTGTCAACTAGAGAGCGTGGTGGTGAGATATGAGAGTGTGTGGCGTGACTATGTTGGATATAGGATGGGATGGATGGATGGATGAATGGGATGATACCTTGTGGATATTTACACCTTGAGGGCAACTTTGGCAGTATGGGGAAATAAAGCCAGGGACTGTAGCCCCGAGGGAGAATTTTTTTTGGATCGTCCATTCCCCTCGTCACCTCTGGGAAGACATCCATGTACGGGGAAGCTGCCCTGCCGTTGTTTGGCAGACTTTTTCCGGGGAAGAGAACCGCGCTTTTACCTTTTTCAGCTATTTTGGACAACTCCAGTACAAATAATTGAGAAACCATGTCTTAAAAAATCAGGAAAATCACCAAAAATCAAGAAAAATAAAAAGAGGTGAATAATATAAATAGTCACTACATATCAATGTCAGAGCCACAAAATCATGAAAAATCTCAGGTACAAGTCTCTCACCATACAAATACAGACATATCTCGGACCTTAAACCAAATCTAATAAACACAAAAGTATTATCTGACATCTAACCAACTACTAGTAGCATTCATACAGATTGTTCTACATCCTTACATCCAATAGAAAATGGGGAAGTCATAATCGTATACTACAATCATCTCTAAATTGACCATCCTTACATCCAATGTCTTCTGGCATCTAGCCAAGTACTATCCAAAGTTACCAGACTTATTTCAAATCATGCACTGCTTCCACTAAGACATCTGCAGTAACACAAAATTAATGAAAATGGTGATCTCTCATGACACGTCTGGCTCTGGAAACTGCACTTGTATATGCCCAAAATACATATAGGTAAAAGGAGATTGTTCTCATGATGTCTATGGCTATCTATCAGGTCAGACTAAGATAAATGAAATACACAACTAGCTTCATGCTCAATGCTACTTGTCTTCATCCAAATACATCAACCAAAATAATCAGCGAGGACCAAACCAAATGAGTACTGCAGTAGCAAGTTGTATACTTGTCTTTCTAGATTAAGTTAAATATCTATTCAATAACTAACAGAGGGTAAAATAAGTTACTACTACCTGAATAACGAGCAGAGGACAACTGTATGGGACTGATCACTATGACACTATTCTACACTGAGATCAACTGTACGATAGCAGATTTCTTTACCCCAAACAGGACCTCGTCACAAAATGCAGAAATAATTGAACTCTAATAGCAGAACAAAGAAAAAAAGTAAATATTTAAACGTCTTTCTCGACTTTAGTGTCATATTTAAACGTCTTTCAGGCATTAGGCAACAATAACAGCATTAGAGAAGGGAGAGGAGAGAACTCACATCTTTATTTGAGAAAAAAAGAACTCACATCTTTCTCGTGATGTAAATCTCTGCAGATTCATTTAAAAAAAAGTAAATTTCTGCAGATCCTCTTAATATAAATCACGACAGACCTTCTGTTGTTCTTCCAGGAAAAAAAGAAAGGCTGACCATTAATAATTGATAGACCATTCAATTATAAACGCTTACTGGACCTTGAAACGCTGGGACTACTATTTCGTGTCTCCCACTTCTGAAAGACATGGATGCAGAAACTCTAAAATTCAGCAAGTCATTTGAGTAGGCAGTGCATATTAAAAAATAGGTGAAAATATGTGCAGAAATGCAGCATACTGGAACATGCAAGTGTGCTGTAGCGCACCATAATTTTAGCAACAATATTGACTGACTGAAGAAATGAACTACTCAACTTTAGAAAAATACCGGTGAATAGATTTGTATTCAGCCAAAGGTGTTCATAATCCGAGAGGATTAAATGACCGAAAGAACTTTATATTGCAGACTGCTCCCTGCATCAAAAGTTTCTGTAAACTACTATAGAACGCAAATAGAAAAATGGACTTCACTAACAGTAACAGTACAACTCGACACTTCATGAGGCAACAGAGACTACACAACACGAAAATGTTGTATATATGGAGAGACAATTAAATTGCTGCAGATATCCAAACATAGAATTCGAGGATATATATGCACACAGACAAGTGCTCCAGATTGTGAGATAAACCAAACCTTGCTGATGGAATGTCAGTCTCTTCCATAGCCACAGTCCATGGACCAGACGCCTTAGCATTTCGTCGAGAAGTTGGTGGACGTCCCTTTAAATTTCCACCCAAGCACTCAGCTGGCTAATCCAAGTTCAATGGACGTCTTGAAGACAAGAACATGCTGCAAGCGTGGGATGATTCTGCATTTGTGTACGGTGTACCCAATGCCTAGGTGGTTTCTCCCACTAATTCCAACATGCCGCTCGCCTCTGCTTGCACCAGTAGGGTATCCGCCCCATCCCTGCCCGTCAGTCGCGCTCGCCCAGCTAGTAGCCGCCATGGCTGCGCGTGTGGCGTGCGATCACGACCGAGGCATCGCACCCTTGGCACTGGCAGCTCCGCGTCACGGCGCTGCGAAGGTGGACGAGCGGGCGCGCATGGGGGCGGCGTACGGCAGCTCCAGCGGAGCGCCAACACGCATGGCAGCGACGGCGGCTTGAGCGGGGGTGCAGGGGACCGGTACCTCCAAGATCTACAAGAAACAATGGAAATCTGGGTCAAACCCTAGCGTATCGAGAAACTACTGTTGGGGAAGGAGATGCAGGTGGAGGAGGACCGACCTGCAGAGACGGATGGCGATAGCGACGGCGGTGGAGGAGCGAGGAGGCGGCGGTGTGGGTGAGACAGCCGCCAATGTGATTTCTAAAGATCGACGTGGAGCCGTGAATTTCAGGAGGAACGTCACCGCCGAGCGCTGGGAGATGCGTCGCCGGCCGTAGGGAGAGATGCGCCGCTAGTCGCCGGCCACCGGGTATGCGCCGACCACGAGATGCTGGGGTGGCGGCGGCGGAGGCCTCGCGACTCGCAAACTACGCGAGCGAAAGCGAACGAGTCGACGACAGGGTCAGGGAAACCCTCGCGGCCTCGCGACTGGGCGGCCGGATGCTGCGGTGGCTCGCAAGTCGCACGGGGAAACCCTCCCGGCCTAACGAGTCGTGGATTTTTTCCTCGCGGAAAACGCAGGGAAGCGGGCTGCGATCCGCGCGTTGGTGGGCTGCCAAAGGGCGCACAAATTTGGCCTGGGGAAGGATGGCACGGGGCAGATTAGCCCAGGGAAAAGACCGGGAATCTGGGCTGCCAAAGTAGGCCTGATGATGAGTTTTTCCATAGGAAACCCACCTCCAAATAGTAGGTTCTTTTTCTTACCCTTGCATACGACTACCACATAGCAAGCAAAGCATGAGGTGGGAACAATGGCCTACAAACCGTACTGAAAATTGTTGACACAGATGAGGAGTCCGAGTACAACTTCATCACCGACAGATGGGAGAATTAGAGGGCCTTGTCCTATGCTCAAGATGAAGAGCCCGAGTACAGCAGAATAATATACTGTACCAAATTAATTCTATCACGACAACGAAGAGGCTCGTAGTTAGCTACTCACTCTGAACTAGCCTCAAGCCTGCTAGTGCCACTGATGACTGCACGCACCATCAGCACTAGGTTTTCAAACGAAGAACCACCGGCATCCATCGCCGTACTAGCAGAAGCTGCGAGCTCGGCTGCTCTTGCCGCCACGTGTTTCCCTGCCTCTCCCAAGATCAGCTCCCGTGCCAATGCCTCGATGTCTTGGCTTGCAACCAGTTCCCCGCAGCCCTCGCTGCCACCGTCGTCGTCGTGCCCTCTGTTGGATGGTGAGACCCTGAGTCCGGCTCCGAGCACGTCGACGACGAACTTGGCGTTCATCTTCTGCTCCGCCGCCAACGGGAACGCAAGAATCTGAAACCCCATGCCGATGCTCTCGGTCACCGAGTTCCACCCAGTGACTGAAAAAGCCCTTGATGGCCTTGTGCCTCAGGACACCAATCTGGTTGACAAAGCCCTGTACCACTTTAGCCCTGTCTCCGAACCGCCCTTCGACCCGGTCCTCTCCATCCAACCATTTGGACCGGACCCAGCGCCGGCCCTGAGATTTTGGTGGCCCAGGGCAACACTAAAAATGGAGGCCCCTTATAACTAAAAATGGAGGCCCCTTATAACATATGTACATCTGTTATCGCTTGTATTAGTTTGAATGCTAAGCTAAGAATAGTTACCTAGCATGCATTACCTATTCTCAAAAAAATTATCTTGTCACATACTCCCTCTATCCCAAAATAAGTACAAACAACATGAACTTTGACTAAATTTATATAAAAAAAGTACAAACATTCATGATACAAAATAAGTGTCATTAGACTAGTTATAGAAATATATATTTTTATAATAAATTTATTTAAAGACATAGTCAAACTTGAGCTTGATTGACCGGCACAGATACCATAATTGCATTCTTTCTTAGACGGGGGAGTAGAAGACAGGTGCTGAAATTTTTAAAATACATTTAATAATTGAAAACTAGCACAATGCATATATACCCTATAAGGCATACTGTTACAGTGAGCATCCCTACAGCCGCATGGCAAAAAAAAAGAGAGAGAATTGATGCACACGTTGCGCTCCTGGCCTTTAGGGCTTTCATACAGCACAACGCGTTGCACTCATGTAACAGCAATACACTCATACGCCACCTGTAGTCTGTGGTACTTCAGCTAAACTCCAAAATACTACTCCTACACAGTACACACCTACACCGTATACATACAGGGTTGGGGGCCCTTACGGCTCGGGGGCCCAGGGCGGCCGCCCCTCTCGCCCGCCCCCAGGGCCGGGCCCTCATCGGACCACCCACACGAAATCCACACTGGACCTGTCCAGTCCGGCCGTGATCTCCTCTAGCTGTGCCCGGCTCAGGTTAGCTTGGGAGCCGAATGCCACGTACAGAACCGGCACTACTGGATTCAGGTTCTTTGCCGAGGGCCTGAGGCACTCGACAAAGGCCAAATTGCACTTGGCAAAGCCTTTGCCGAGTGCGGCACTCGGCAAAGAACACACGGCAAAAAATTGATCGGCAAAGCCCTCTTTGCCGAGTGTCTTTTATCGGACACTCGGCAAAGGCTTTGCTGAGAGCTCCGGGGGCACTCGGCAAAGAAAAGCGACCGGCACGGCGCCGGCCCCGTTGATGGTCGATTTGCCGAGTGCCAACCCTGTAGGCACTCGGCAAAGATTTTTTATTTTTTTTAAAAAAAAAATCTTTGCCAAGTGCCCTATATCCGGCCCTTGGTAAAGATGTTTTTTTTTCTAAAAATTCTTTGCCGAGTGCCCCCTGGCCGACGCTCGGCAAAGTTTGATTTTTTTAAAAAAAATTCTTTGCCGAGTGCCCTCTGGCCGGCACTCGGCAAAGTTTGAATTTTTTTAAAAAAAAATTCTTTACCGAGTACCATGGTCATGGCACTCAGCAAAGCTGGAAAAATGGTTTTTCGAGCGCCCATTTTTTTGCTTTGCCGAGTGCTGTGACCATGGCACTCGGCAACGGGGTCCTTTGCCGAGTGCAACACTCGGCAAAGTGACCCAAAACGGCATTTTTTAATTTTTTTTACATTCCATCATGACAAATAAATTCATACAAACATATATCACATATATATCTCATCCATCACATATATATCTCATCCATCACATATATATCTCATCCATCCACACATCCATCAGCACATATCACATCCATCACAATATATATCACATATATAATAATAAGTGCTCATGTGCATCCAAATAAATCCACAAGTCCACAAGTGCATCACAAGTATATCACAAGTCCATCACCAAGTGAACAACAAATGAAAAAAATACAATGTGCACTCATCTCGGCCACTGCGACTGTGGTGAAGGCCCAGCTCTATCATTCGGAGGTGCATGAGGTGGACAGCACAAAGGAGAAAAGATTGCATGTGAGACAAGATTATTTAGATAGCTAATCTAGGAAGGTAGAAGCCATACAAGCAAAGCACAAGCAAAAGTAAAAAACTTTCACTCACAGGAGTAGCTGCAGCTGCAGGACGTGGAGGCAGAGGTGGAACCAACAGTCCAGCTGGCAGAGAGAAGCCCACACGTTGCCCAAGCCCTTATAGGAACTTCGTAATGTCTGTCAGCCTCTGCGCCTGGGCCTGCCGCTTGGCCTCCAGCTGGGCCGCCATCCTCTACTGCCCAGCCTCTAGCTCCTGACGTTGCCTCATTTCTTATTCCAGCTGGGCCTGCAATATTTCACTCCAATGTTTCAGTAATGCAAAGCTAATTAAGGTGTGTAAAGATCAATGTATGACGAGTAAAATAGGAATAACCTCGAGTGCGTCGACCCGGTGCTGTGCAGCAGTTGGCCGTGTGCGAATGGCCGGGCTCTGGCTCGTGCTCCGTGCTTAGATCTAGGAGAGAGAGAGAGTAGAGGCCGTGTCGATGACGCCGTCGCCAAGCCAGAACCGCCCCTGCTTTTTGCCTTGCCCCGCCCTCATGACGGCCTCTCCATCGAAGTCCTGGGTGCTCGGATCGTGGTCTTGCCCATGGAGCGACCTCGCCACCTCAGTGTACTCACTGATGTGAGAGTGGACGCTCGGGTTCATGTATGGCTTGGGCGGGTCCTCCAGATTGAAGGAGACGTCGGGCGTCGCCTTGCCCTTGGGGGCCATACACCATGCCTGGAAGTCCGAGCAAGCCTGGCCACTATGTGACGCCGACTGCGAGAAAGACAGCACGATGATTAGAAATTAGGCAGAACTAAGCATCACAATAGATAAATGAATTCGCGTACCCATGCTTGTTTGTATCCGGCGAGGCTACAGCTGCCTTGATAGTGTGCTGGACCTTGCATCTGCAAACGATGGTACCGGGCATCCCTGTGCATCTTGAGGTACTCCTCCATGAACCACCTCTCCACCATCATCGCCCAGCACTCGGGATACGTTTGGCACCACCAGGGAATCATCTACACGTCATCAAGTATTGGACATATAAGAAGATCAAATTAAACCAACTTAATCTCAAAATGAATCAATATTGATGTTCTTCATTTACCTCAAGGTACTGCTCCCGGGTCAGTTGCATCTCTCTTGCGTCTTTCTTGGTTTTCCTCTCTCCAAGCTTCGACCCGTAGTAGGTTACGATGGCCTGGATGCGCACCTCGTGATGCATGTCGGTGACGAGTTTTTTACAGGCTTTGGTAGTTACCTGCTACGCCCTGGCCTCAAATCCCTCCTCGCATCTGCAATAAGTCTGCATACAAAAGCGATGTATCTATTCATTATTTCAAGAAAAGTCCAATGAATGCGACGTATTGAGCAATGTTGTGCGAGGGAGACTTACCCAAAACTCTGCCTTCACCCATGTCGCCTTGTTGAGGTACTCCGCATCGAGGGCAACGACGTAGTGGTCAAACGAGTAGGCCGGCTCCGTCTTCGATGCGTACGTGATAATGCCGGGGAAGTGTCGCCTGCATAGAAGACCCAGGATGTCATTGACTAGCCGTGCGCTACCACCCGACACAACCACCCAGTTCCTGCACAAGTGATTAAGAAAAATTATTAGTTTTTTCATCATATCATATGAAGTAGTGGTGATAACATATAAAGTTACTTACTTTTGCCCTTCGAGGCGAATCACTGGGTGTTGGTGAGGAAGCGGAACCTATGGGAGGCTTGTAGGACCTCGCAAGTAGACACTCGAAGAGGAGTCGGAGGAAGCGGAACCCGTGCCTATCGCCTCCCACTCGTCGTCCTCATGCGGCCCCTCCTCCTCGTCTGTCTATCGAACTAGCTCCTCGTCCGACTCGTCCACGGGCTCCACCTCCTCCTCCAGCTCCTCCTTACGTGGCATGGGAGGAGACGGCCCCCTCCTGCGGCTGGCGGTCCTCCTCCTCCTCCTCCTATCTGATCCCTCCGCTGCCCCCTCCGCCTCCTCCTGTAGCCGACGTGGTCTTTGGTAAATCGAGTTCACGGACCTATGACGGTCGCCCGTCATCTTTGTTCAATCACCTGCAATAAAAAAGAAAAACAAGACGTAATTAGAAATAGGTGCAAAAATGAACAAAACATAATTACAAAAAACATAGTAATACATGTATTAGAAATATATGCAAAAATGAACAAAACATAATTACAAAAAACATAGTATTACATGTATTAGAAATAATCTTCATGATTGAGATTAGCTAGATCATAGGTCTCGTCATCACTATCAACATTGTCCAACTCATCAACACTATCTGAAGGAGGAATGTTGTCTTCATTGTCATTGCCTAAACGTAATCGCTCAAGCACTTGTATGTCCTTCAGATTTCGCACCTCGTCTCCAGCGTCCTTGTCATCATCCCTTTCATTGTCTACTTCTATTCCAATCTCTTCGGTTAAGTCTATGTCAAACCTCCCTTGTAGCCCCTCTTCTTGATAGAACTCTCCATCATATGTGTTTGGGTTGAAGTTGTAATCTTCATCGTTTGGGACAGGTAGTTTACCGTGTGGTGATACCTTGTGCACAATAGACCAACCCTTAAGATGCTCGGCGTCTTTGCACGCGTATGACGTATAATAAACCTAGACAGCCTATTGAGCCACAATGTAGACATCTTTTCCTAGATAGACGGAAACATGTTGAATCTCGACTAGCCCAAGCTTAGGGATCCGTCTTGTTACTCCAGGATGAAACCAATGGCATTTCAATATGACAGGAGTAAGAGGTTTGGAACCATATAATGATAGTTCATAGATTTCTTCAATTCTTCCATAATAGTCGAGTCCATCAGTGTCGGGCGTAACAACTCCGTTGTTTGTGGTTTTTCGATTGGGCCGACTCTGCTCGTAGCTTGCTATGTGAAAACGATATACATTCATGTCATAACCGGTAAATGACTTGACCCTAATGGCACATCCGTTTACAACCGGTCTTAGCTCGTCACTTATAGGCGCATCAGTTTGGGCTTTCTGTTTGAACCAACAAATGAAACCGGGGCTCTCTGGTCCTGCACCCTATGAAAGAAGGGTATCATTTTCTTGCGGGGTAGGTTGCCTTGTTCCATGCTACGATTGATGAAGAAATTCCCTGTACCAACGAGAAACAAGGGGGTTGGACGAAGAAACAAGGACATACGGTGAAATGAAACAAGTTCGTTCAGAACTTACCCAATGAACGACTGCACCTCGACAAGGTTGGTCAACACATATAGCATGATACTGCGCCAATCTTCATTTTTCAATTGCTTAGTGGTCGATGCACTTGCGCTTCCGAGTTGCCCTTGGAAAAGGCTGAGGTTCGATTCATTTTTGCCAGCATTGTAACGAGGGGGTAGATTATAAATGCTAGGAAGGTTCTCGGTGTAGTATTTCTCTGTGAAGTTCGACACCTCCTCTAGAATGTATGCCTCTGCAATGGAAGCCTCAATTTTGGCTTTATTTCTACATTTTTTGCGAAGAGTCTTCAGACATCTCTCGATTGTATAGCACCAACGGTCCTGCATGCCCCCCCCCCCCCATCCATGCCTCATACGGGAGGTGCACAATCAAATGTTGCATCGGCAAGAAGCAGCTGGGTGGAAAGATCTTCTCCAACTTACAGAGCAACATGGGTGCCACTTTTTCCAAGTCATCAATGACGGTCCGAGAGAGCTCATTGGCACAAAGCTGGCGGAATAAGTAGCTCAACTCTACCAGCACTTGCCAGACATGCTCCGGGACATAGCCTCGAACCATCGTGGGAAGAAGCCGCTCAATCCATATGTGATAGTCATGACTCTTCATCCCTTTGACTCGCAGAGTGCCTAAGTTCACTCCCCTTTTTAGATTCGTTGCATACCCATCAGGGAACATTAGTGTCTGGATCCATTCAAGTACTTCCCTCCTTTGGTCCCTTTTCAAGATGAAATTGGCCTTAGGCCTTCTCTAGGTCTTGCCACGACTAGGAGGCTGCATCTCTTGATTTGGTCGATCGCATAACGTTGCCAGGTCCACTCTAGCCTTAGGGTTGTCCTTAGACTTTTCAGTGTCCATGAGTGTTGCCCAAAGTGCCTTGGCGACATTCTTTTTAGTGTGCATTACATCAATGTTATGTGGCAGAAGAAGGTCATTGAAATATGGGAGCCTCATCATGCCCGAGATATGAGTCCACATATGTTGCTCACCATATCCCACAAAACCACCTTCTTCATTGGGCATGAGAGCATCTATCTGAGCATGAACCTCGGCACCAGTCATCATCCACAGTGCGGGGTTTGTCACTTTGACACCTTTCATAAAGTTCTTGATGTCTTGTCTGAATGGATGGTCAAGAGGTAGGAATTGATGATGTTTGTCGAACGATGAATACTTGCCACCCTTCTGCAACCAAATGAACCTCACACCTTCCTTGCATATTGGGCATGGGAACTTCCCGTGAACACACCAGGCGTAGAATATCCCATACTCTAGGAAGTCATGCAGGGAGTAGTGGTACCAAACGTGCATTTTCAAGGTTGTTTTTGTAGCTCGATCGTATGTCCATACCCCTTCGTCCCAAGCATGGACCAATTCATCAAACATGGGCTCCATGAACACACCCATATTACTCCCTGGGTATCCAGGAATTATCAATGACAAGAATATGTTATGTCGTTGAAAGGAGACACTGGAGGGGAGATTAAGGGGGATAACGAAGATGGGCCAACATGTGTATGGGGCAGCCATCATTCCATAAGGATTGAACCCATCTGTTGCCAGCGTGACA
Organism: Miscanthus floridulus; assembly: GCF_019320115.1. Lineage (NCBI taxonomy): Eukaryota > Viridiplantae > Streptophyta > Magnoliopsida > Poales > Poaceae > Miscanthus > Miscanthus floridulus. Next base: position 44,308,354 of record NC_089598.1, on the reverse strand, counting down.
CGTACATTACGAGCCTCATCTGCTTTGTCACGATGTTTGTCATTAAAGTGGATCCAAGCTTCACCATCGGATGGATGTACCATCTTGTCAGGATTGTACCATTTGCCATTTTTGTGCCATGTCATCTATTTCATGGATTCCTCGGTCATGTATAGCTGTTGGATCCTTGGTAGGAACGGAAGGTACCATAGGATTTTCATGAGGATCGTAAGTTGCCTCTTCTGACCATCATCAGAGTCTACCTCCAAGTACCTGGAGGATTTACACTTTGGATAGAACTTTGCATGCTCGTGTTCTTTCCTAAATAGGACGCACCCCTTTGAACAAGCACATATCTGCTCATACGGCATCTTAAGTGCATGAAGGAGTTTCTGTGACTCATACATGCTCTTTGGCAGAATGTGGCCCTCCGGAAGCAGGGTGCCAATCACGGCCAACATCTTATCGAAGCCTTCTCGACTCAAGTTTAACTCGGACTTCAACCCCATTAAGCGTCCAATGGCATCCAGTTGAGACACCATTGACCGATCGTGAAGGGGTTTTTGTGCTGAGTCCATCATGTCATAGAATGCCTATGCGGCTGCCTCCATCTCCTTCTTCTCACGTCCCTCATCGAACTATCCTTGGTGAAAGTCATCTAACATGTCTGCTACCCCAGCATCAGCATCAAAAGCCTCCACCTGTGGTCTCACCACCTCCTCTCTCCTACGATGGGCTTCACCATGGTGGACCCATCGGGTGTAGTCCGGTGTAAATCCAATCTTCACAAGATGTTTACCCATTTTCACCTTGTTTATCCTTCTCCTGTTTCCACATTTGCTGCAGGGACACAAAACTAGGCAATGTCCTTTAGCAGCCTTGCCAAATGCACTGTTCAAGAAAGCATCGGTCTTGTTCATCCATTCCGTGGTGTAATCACTCTAACTTCTCCAGCCCGTTTACATCCACTGACGGTCATCCATCCTCTAACATATGTATCAGCGAGTAATGTAACCATCAATTGCATCTACATGGTGTTCCTACTGTCTAATAGGTGAGGATAGGTCCTAATTCCACCTGTAGATGCGTAGATGAGGTTAGTTTCCATGCTCTACTCCTATCCAAGACAGAATTTCGGCAGCACCTCCCCGCTGTTCTCTAGATACACGTCCTGCCAAAGAAGAGTGCGTATCCAGAGAACAACAGGGAGGTGATGCCGAAACTCTGTCTCGGACTGGAGCAGACCATGGAAACTAACCCATCTAAGCATCCATGGGCTGTCCAAAAAACATGGACAATCCGAAACAGATACGGTCATAGATATGCAAAGATCTGCATACCTCCAACCGTATCTCTTTCGAACAGGAGACGCCTAACTGGGTTACGCGATCTACGACCATGATACGGAAAGAGGGGTTATACCTAGGGTGGCGGCAGAGTCAGGCTAGCGGGGCCATGGCGGGTCGGTGCAGTGGCGAGGCGACGTGGTGCAGGCAGACCGGCACGGCGACAGGAACTCCAACTCGGCTCCGACGGACTCTTCTCTACAAAAATGGAACAAAATACTGTCATTTAAAAAAATCGGCAGAACCTTCCCTGCACGGTGAGGTTTCCAAAACCTACAAAAAACAATGGCACGATGGCCGACAAGCACATATGTCTCAAGATAAGCCATCTAGTTTGGATATCAATCCATGCAGAAGAATATATCCAAGTAGTACCACTACTTCTACTACTACTTCCACTATTGCTACTACTACCACTAGTTCTACTACTACTACTACCACTAGTTCTACTACTACCACTACCACTATTTCTACTACTACTACCACTAGTTCTACTACTACTACCACTAGTTCTACTACTACCACTACTTCTAATACTACTACTACCACTAGCACTACTACTACTACTAATACTACTACAACTATCACTACCATGACAACAACAAGAGAGAGGGCATACCTGACGGGCGTCGGGGGTAGGGGCGGGCGACGTCGGGGTCGAGGTCAGGGTCGCCAGAGTCAGGAACGAGGTCAGGCACGGGCGACGTCGGGGTGGGCGGTCCACGGGGTGCGGCCGAGGGTAGGGTCGGCTCCTCCTCCTCCTCCTCCTCCTCCACCTCCTCCTCCTCCTCACCTCCTCCTCGCCTCCTCCCCCTCCTCCTCCTCCTCCCCTCCTCCACCCGCCGGCGTTGGCGGGCCGGCCTGGGTGAGCTGGCCACGCTCGGCCACACGTGGGTGCGGGGACGGGGGCTGGCGAGGGCGGGGGAAGGCGACGGCACGTGGCGTAGGGAGGGGCTACGGCGGGTGGCACGCGGCGCGGGGAAGGGCGGTGGCACGGCGTCGGCGGTGGCCCAGTGGCTGGTGGGTGCAGCGCACATGGAGGGGAGGGCGGCGCAGGGGAGGGTCGGCATTGACGGGCGGTGGCGTGGGGACGGCCGGGAGCGGCGGCGTGGGACGGCGTTGGCCAGGAGCGGCGCGCATGGGGGCCGTCTGTCTGTGTGGCTTGGATTGCCCGGCCGAATTCGCCTAAGTGCCCCCACCCGCCCCTTTGCCGAGAGCCAGATCAGGGAGGCACTCGACAAAGGAGGCAACTTTGCCGAGTGCCCTGATCCGGCCGTCGGCATAGATTTTTTTTTTGAAATACCTTTGCCGAGTGCCCCTGTGAAGGCACTCGGCAAAGAGGAAATTTCTAAAAAAAATTCAAAAAACCTCTTTGTCGAGCGCCTTATTCTTGGCACTCGGCAAAGACCCCCTTTGCCGAGTGCCATGCCCCGGCGCTCGGCAAAGTTTTTTTTTGTTTTTGGCCTCCAAATTTTTTGTGCAGCCCTTTCAAAGTACCAGGAACTCCTCGTTAGAATTTAGGGATTTTTTGTGGCTTTTTGATATATTTAGTTACGTTATTTCGTTTACTTGAATTTTTTTGAAAAATATAAATTTGAACTGCACGTGGTACGAATAATGGAATTTAATGATTCAAAAAATGATAGTCATGTTACTGAGTGTAGTGTGAGGCTATGTTCCGCTGTATCCAGGAATGGACCCGAAATTTCGAACATCTTGTTCATGAAATATGACCGCGAACTTGCGTGTGAAGTGTTTTTAAATTCTATAAAAAGCAAACGAAGTCCGAAAATCATGAAACTTGTTGAGATGTCGTGATATCATATGTGGAGGCTGTGATAAAAATTTGAGAAGGTTTTGCGTAAGTTGTCACGTGCGATGCTTGCAAATCAAAGAATCTCCGAAGAAGTTTTATGATTTCGTGAAGAGGGCGACGAGGTGGTAAGCATCGTACATGACAAACTTACGCAAAACCTCCTCAATTTTTTATAACAACCTCCACATATGATATCATGACATCTCAACAAGTTTTAAGATTTTTGGTCTTCGTTTGCATTTTATAGAATTTAAAAACAACTCGACCGCAAGTTCGTGGTCATGTTTCGTGAACAAGATGTTCGAAATTGGTGGTCTGTTCGTGGATACGGCCTCACATTATACTAAATAACATGAATATCATTTTCCCATTCATTTTTTCATTATTCGAATGACTAGTAGTTATAATTTCAATTATCCAAGAAAATTCAATTAAATGAAATAAATTAAAGAAATATAGAAAAAGTCCGAGAAATGTGTCACATTGGAACATGGAGTACCAGGTATTGTATGAGGACTACAAAAAAAGTTTGGGGGCAGGAACAAAAAAAATAAAAACGGTTTGCCGAGTGTCTACGTTTGGCGCTCGGCAAAGGAGCCTCTTTGCCGAGTGCCAGGACGGCTAGCACTCGGCAAAGAATTTTAAAAAAAATTAAAAAACCCTCTTTGCCGAGTGCCACGCCAGGTGGCAGTCGGCAAAGAATTTAAAAAAATAAAAAAAATTACTTTGCCGAGTGCCAGATCGGGGGCACTCGGCAAAGAATTTTTTAAAAAAAACACTTTGCCGAGTGCCAGGCCAGGTGGCACTCGTCAGAGAATTAAAAAAATTAAAAAAATACTTTGCCGAGTGCCAGATCGGGGGCACTCGGCAAAGGGGGATTTAACCTCGCTGGCCCAACCGGCCACACACACCGCACACACGCACGCAGGCAGCTGACCGCGCCAGCGCTGCCGCCGCCGCCCCACCCGCGCCCGTGCCGCCGGAGGAGGAGGAGAAAGAGAGGAGGAGGAGGAGGAGAGGAGGAAGGAGGAAGGAGGAGGAGGAGGAGGAGGAGGAAGAAGGAGGAAGGAGGAAGAAGAAGGAGGAGGAGGAGGAGGTGCCCCGACCACCGTTGCCACGTCCCCGGCGCTTCCCCAGCCGTCTCCTTGTCCACTGGCGCCCTAGCCCCTTCACCACCGCCGCCCTACGACGCCCACTAGGTATGCCCTACCGTCATTGTCGTTGTAGTATTACTAGTAGTTACGGTAGTAGTAGTAGTGCTAGAGTAGCAGTGGTGGTAGTCGTAGGAAACGTAGCAGTGGTTGTGACATTGTTATATATATGTGGTTGGATATAATCTTGTGCATGTCGGCCATCGTGCCGTTGGTTTTCTTGTAGGTTTTGGAAACCTCACCGTGCAGGGGAGGTGCTGCCAAAATTTTGTATTGACAATTTTATGTTTCTTTTTTTGCAGAGAAGAGCCCGTTGGAGCGGAGCCGGAGTACCTCGGCAACCTCGATCGCCTTCCTCGCCGCTGCGGGTCTGCCCGCACCGCGTCGCCTCGCCACTGCACCGACCCACCATGGCCCCGCTAGCCTGACTCCACTGCCACCCTAGGTATAACCCCTCTTTCCATATCATGGTCGTAGATCACGTAACCTAGTTAGGCGTCTCCCGTTCAAAAGAGATACAGTTGGAAATATGCAGATATTTCCATATCTAAAACCGTATCTATTTCGAATTGTCCACATTTTTTGAACAGCCCGCAGATGCATAGGTGGGGTTAGTTTCCATGGTCTACTCTGATCTGAGACAGAATTTCAGCATCATCTCCCTGTTGTTCTCTGGATACACACTCTCCCTGGCAGGACATGTATTTGGAGAACAGCGGGGAGGTACTGCCGAAATTCTATCTCGGATAGGAGTAGAGCATGGAAACTAACCTCATCTATGGATCCTCGCGTGGGATTAGGACCTATCCTCACCTATTAGATAGTAGGAACATCGTGTAGATGCAATTGATGTTTATATTACTCGCCGCTATATATGTTAGAGGATGGAGGACCGTGAGTGGATGTACATGGGCCGCACAAGTCGGGGTCAGGTCACCAATGAATGGATCAACAAGACTGATGATTTCTTGGAACGGGCATTTGGCATGGCTGCTAAAGGAACGAGTCAAATTTGTTGTCCCTGTAGAAAATGTGCAAACAGGAAAAGACAAACAAAGAAGGTCATGGGGGAACATCTTTGGAAGAATGGATTTACGGCAGACTATACCCGGTGGGTCTACCATGGTGAAGCCGATCGTATGAGAGAGGAGGTGGTGAGACCACACGATGAGGATTATGATGCTGATGCCGGGGTAGCAGACATGTTAAATGACTATCACGAGGCACAGTTTGCTAAAGGACGTACAAAGGAGGAGCCAGAGGCAACCACAAAGGCATTCTATGACATGTTTGCCGCGGCACAGAAACCCCTTCACGGCCAGACAAAGGTTTCTCAACTAGATGCCATTGGATGCATAATGGCATTAAAGTCTCAGTATAGCCTGAGTCGAGATGCCTTTGATGGTATGTTGATGGGAAGTTCCCATGCAAAGTATGCAAGGAAGGTCTGAGGTTCATTTGGTTGTAGAAGGGTGGCATGTATTCATCGTTCGACAAACATGGCAATTCCTCCCTCTTGACCATGCATTCAGATGGGACACCAAGAACTTTATGAAAGGTGTCGTAGTGACATACCCTGCACCACTGATAATGACTGGTGCCGTGGTTCGTGAATAGATAGATGGTCTCATGGTCAATCCAGAAGGTGGTTTTGTGGGATATGGTGAGCAACATATGTGGACTCATAAGTCAGGCTTGACTCGGCTCCCCTATTTTGATGACCTTCTCCTTCCGCACAATATTGATGTAATGCACACTGAAAAGAATGTCGTCGAGGCACTTTGGGCAACAATCATGGACATTCCTGACAAGTCAAAGGACAACGTTAAGGCTAGAGTGGATCTGGCAACGTTATGCGATAGACCAAACCAACATATGAAGCCTCCTAGTCACGGCAAGACATGGAGAAGGCCTAAGGCCGATTTTGTCTTGAGCAAGCCCCAAAGGAGGGAAGTACTAGAATGGATCTAGACATTAATGTTCCCTGATGGGTATGCAGCTAATCTGAGGAGGGGAGTGAACTTATCTACTATGCGAGTCTTAGGGATGAAGAGTCATGACTACCACATATGGATTGAGCGGCTTCTTCCGATGATGGTTCGAGGCTATGTCCCTGAGCATGTCTGGCTAGTGCTGGTAGAGTTGAGCTATTTCTTTCGCCAGCTTTGTGCCAAGGAGTTATCTCATCGTGGACATGCATTACGAGGCGCGCATCCAGGCCGTCGTAACTTACCACGGGACCGTCCTTGGAATGAAGGTCACCAAAAGGGACACAAGAACAATGACGCTGACCCAGGACCAGTACCTGTAGGTAAATATAGAACATTAATACTTATTCCTTTTGAGATTAAGTAGGCTTAATTTTATCTTCTAAAATGTCATGTACTTGATGGCCTGTAGATGATTCCTTATTGGTGCGCCGTGCATCCCCAGTGCTGGGTACAGATGGTGGACAAGTGGTGCTCACGCGAGTGGGAGGAGACGCATAACTTGTGTCGGGAGCAGCGTTTGATGATGCCAGGTGTAGCACACCATCAAGGCAGCCACAGCCTCAGCGGATACGTAGAAACATGGGTACGTGAATTTATTTATTTATTCTAACACTCAATTCTGCATGATTTCTAATCATCTTGTTGTTTTTCTCACAGCCGGCGTCACATGGTGGCCAGCCTTGCTCCATCTTCAAGGCATTTGCTATGGCCCACAAGGGCAAGGCGATGTCTGATGTCGACTACAACCCGAAGGATGGGCCCGAGGCGTACAGCAATGCGACCGTCCACAATCGCCTCAGTGAGTACACATCGATGGCAAGGGAGGTCCATGGGCCATAGTACGATCTGAGCACCGAGGACCTTGATGGAGAAGTCATAATGAGGGTGGGAGGAGGCAAGAAGCATGGACGGTACTGGATTGGCGACGGTGCAATTGACTCAGCTGCTACTCCTAGTCTCTCCCAGATTCGAGCAAGCAGCACAAGCACGAGCCCGGCCATACGACCTCGGTAGGACACTTCACACCATTGGGTGGAGGCACTCGAGGTTATTCATGGTTTATTCGTTGTTCATTGGTTTTTTCATACCTTTCCTTTGCATTATTGTAACATTGGGGTGAATATATTATAGGCCCAGCTGGAACAAGAGAGGAGGATACGGGAGCAGATGCAGGCGAAGATAGAGAGGGTGGAGGCTGAGCGGGAGGCCGAGCAGCGGAGGATGGCGGAGATTCTTCAGTACATGCAAAGTCTTGGTGCCGCTACAGGTGTAGTTCTGCCACCTTCGCTATTCGCTCCACCTCCACCTCCTCACTATTCTACTCCTGTGAGTATAAATGTTTTAGTTTGTATGTTCATGCTTATGCTCAAACCTAGTGGAGTATGAAAGTTTTATTCATGTATGGTATATATTTATCTTGTCTCACACATGCAATCTCTTCTCCTTTGTGCAGAATCAATCGGCGGCATTGAATGATCCTCATGCTTCAGCGAATCCTTCACCAAATCAGTCTCATTGGCCATCTTGGTGATGATACTTGTGGTTGTTAATGTTACTTCTATTTGCAATTGTGGTTGTAGATGATGGAGCACTTGGATTACTTGTGAACTTATTTGTGATATATTGTGAGACATGTGACGTTTGTGATATATATGTGATGTTTGTGATATATATGTGGTGTTGGTGATATATGTGTTGTTGATGATATATATGTGATGTTGGTGATGTTTGTTATATATATCTTTTGTTTGTTTGGATGGGATGTAAAAAACAAATAAAAAGGCTGTTTTCAGTCACTTTGCCGAGTGCAATGGCCATGACACTCGGCAAAGTGACTACCTGGGTACATGCTTTGCCGAGTGCAAAGGCCATTACACTCGGCAAACATCACAGATTTGCCGAGTGCCACGGGCCAGGCACTCGGCAAACATCACACCTTTGCTGAGTGTCTTGCCGGTGGCACTCGGCATAGTGGCCACCTTTGCTGAGTGTCTGAGCCAACGGCGCTCGGTAAAGCGATGACCTTTGCCGAGTGCTTGACCTTGACACTTGGCAAAGCCGCCGTCACGGTGGCGCTCGCCATCATGGCGACTTTTCTTTGCCGAGTGTCAGATTAGCACTCGGCTTTGCCGAGTGCCCGATAAAGTGCACTTGGCAAAGAGGTCTTTGCCAATAAACTATTTACTGAGCGCCCTTTGTCGAGTGTAACACTTGGCAAAGTCTTTGCCGAGTGTATATCGGCCTTTGCCGAGTGCCTGAGGCACTCGGCAAAGAAGCTGAATCCGGTAGTGCCCCCACGACTCGCATGGCCCAGGCAACCTGCTCGGCACTCTATCGATCCGCGCAACAGCACCTTCGACTGTAGGTAAACAAAGTCAATGTCGTACACGAACTGCGTCGTCGTGCACCCGCACTCATCTAGGCACGCCTTCCTACGCATGGCGTCGCTCACCCTCTCCAGCGCCATTAGGCTGGAGGGGTCATTGCAGTAGCCTTGTTGGCCTGCCGTAGCCGCGCTTGGGCCACCCGAACTCTACCGCCCAAATGTTGGTCGCGTCGGGGCTGCTACACTACATGTCTGTGCACACGCCGTAGGCGCCGCACATCATCAGGAACGCGCAATCGTCTAGGAAGAGACGTAGGACGTCAAACACCGGCGCCCACCGACAATCGTACGTCGCGGCAGTAGTACCAGGCGGTCTCGCTAAGTCCGAGGTGGTAGTACCGCTGCGGTGGCTCGGTGCTGATGTAGGCGTAGAGGATGTCACGGGTGATGGCCATCGTGACACTGTGACGGCCCCACAGTGCCCGTTGACCACACGCTGGTGCCAGGAGTGGAGCGAAGCACGAGGTCGACCGTGGCTATGAGCTCCATGGCGGCGCCCTGCCCGACAGGGCAGGCGTGGTTGGCACACCAGACCACCTACGGGATGACGGCCACGACGGAGGTCACGAGCGCACCACGGAGCCATCCACGTAGGTGATGTGGTGCGTGAGGGAGGCATCCATGTTGGTGAGGACAACGCCGACAACGAGGAGGGAGAGGGCGAGGGCGAGGGCCATGGCGAGGTGCATCATCCTTGCGCGCCGCATTGCAAACCAGACGGGCAGGGCAGGAGAGATTCGGGGGACACAGGTAAGTGCGGCGACGAGGTGCTGACCACGGCGAGGGAGAAAGAGGAGGAGGCGTGGGAGCAGTTGCGGCAAGCTGTGTTCGAGAAGGCGGCGGTGGACGAGGCCCATGCGCAGTCAAAGCACCACGTGGTGCTAGCCGAGCAGGAGCCAGCGAGCACCAGGCGGATGCAGCGGCAGTGTTGTTTGTCCCGTGGAGAGCAGGACGATGAGGAAACAAAGGGTTCAGCTAACACATGGGCCCCGCATGGTAGATTCCATCAGCCTGTTCGTTTGGCTGTGGCTTGTCGTAAACGATCGTAAATTTCCAGTCTGGACAGTATTTTTCTCTCACACAAACCAGCCAGCAGTACTTCTTCATGAACCAGCAACGATTACCGAACAGGCTGCATATAAGTGTGAATGAGCACGCCACGTAGGATAACAGGTCGAGCGAGCACCTGTTTGGACCGCTGGTTAGACCCGAAACAAATTTAAGACCCTAGAAGTCAAAAAATGAGAGTTTGGGTCCGAATGACACCTTGGTTCAAGCTTAGGGACATTTTACTCAAGTTTGGACGGCCAGCACTGGCGCACGTCTCGGGTGTGCGTGGTAACAGCCACAAATAGGTAAATTTAAGGCCTGTTTAGATGAGCTAATTATTAGTTGGACTAAAAATTATCTAGCTAATGTTGACTAGCTAGACGGCTAATAAGCAGTTGAAGACATGGCTTAAAAAACGAGCCTACCTATTAACCATGTTAGATGTACTATGGCTAGTTTAAATTAATTTTTAGCTAGGCCTACCATGTCCATACGAACAATTTTTAATCCTGCTACCAATAGGTCCCAACAGCTTCCTGTACAAGTTTGAATGCACGGGTACAGGCTACCAGTAGCTCCCAACAGCATCCTGTACAATTTTGAATGCACGGGTACACATCGGAGGTTGGAGGTGTTAGACTGTCTCCAACAGTAGAGGCAAAAAGCGACCCAAACGTAAAATGTGTTATGCACAGTGATTTACGTCCCAAAAATACGCTCCAACAGAGGACGCAAACCAAGCAGCCATTTTGCATACCACGTGAGTCGGTAGGCAAAAAAGTATCCTCAGTCTCCACGATGCAAAACTGTAGCGAACGACGACGTTGAGGCGTGCCTGCCCTGGAAGCTCCGCGCGGGGGCCATCTGCGAGGACGTCGAGGTAGCTGACCAGAAGGGGAGAGGGAACCACCCAAAGCCGCTTCTCTGCCCTCCCTGCCGTGCGAAACCGAGCACCCAAAGCCGCTCGCCAGCCCGCCGCCACTGCCACTCACCCTGCGCGCCGCCCCCGCGAAGACCAGGTATGCCGCCTCCGCCATGCGCGCCGCTCGCCCAGATCCGCGCGAGGCGCACCGCCCCCTCTCGCCCAGGTGCGCTGCTGCTCGCCCAGGCCACCGCTGCTCCCGGCGACCATGGCCTTGAGCTCCGCCCAGGCGCCGGCGGCGAGGCCTGCTGCTTCCCCGTCCAGATCTGGTTCGCCCTCGAGCTCCACCCAGCCCCCGCCGCTCGCCCAGCCGACGCGTTCTGCTCGCTTGCCCCCCGCCACCGCCTGCTCGCTCGCGTTTTTTTTTTTTTTTTTGTCGCTGTTAGAGAATGAAAGATTTGGGTGGGCTATCCTTTTACTATACATGACCTAAATCATGGAATTGATAGTCTTATGTTGACACGTCCTCCCGCGACAAGCATGTCTATAGGAAGGACTATGTACGTGTGAAAAATGATAGAACGGTTGTCTTATCCTTGTGCTGTCGTCTCTGTTTTATTATATATACTTCGATTGATACATGTACTAGTGGACCTTGGATCATGATTGACTAAAACTTTTTATTATTAAAGAATCTCTAATAATAAAATAACTCATAACAAAATAAATAATATTTATATAAAAATTTTGAATAAGACGAACGGTTAAATAAGAAGTCTAAAAGTCAAAAATAACACTTTTAATAGGATGGAGGGAGTACTTGGACTATGATACTATTCATAAATCTATTATCTATAGATTTCTATATCTATCTCTAATCACAACTCGTTCGCTTAAACTTATCAGTCGGCTTATTAGCTAGACTCTACAGTATTTTTCTCTCACAACAAATCAGCTTCAACCCTAACCGAACCTGCCCTATACTTTTATCATTGCTCCTCAGTCGTAGCGGAACAGAAGCAGGCCATTAGACTAAATTTGAAGTCTTGTGTTTCCACCATCTTCTTCACTTTTCCACCATCTTCTTCACTTTTCTCATCAACTATGCCTCTGATGGATGGTCCGACACTTAGGACGGTGCCTCTGTCCCCTTCTAGTGTCCTCCCTCTTCTCTCTCCTTTATTTCCTCCTGGAGTCATAGTGGGAGTGTCATGAACAACACTGATGACACAAACGCTTTAACTAGAGTCATTGCATAGTTGTTCAAGAAATGTCAGCGATAAACTCGACACAGACTTGTCGCATGTATGGACTCTGGCAATGCACATTACCGTATCACGCACAGGGAATTAGAAGGGTAGCACACGGGACGCAGATTTATACCAGTTTAAGTATGAGGTACTCTATGTCTAGTTGAAAGCATGTCTTTTTATCTCTTATGCTCGAGTTTACAGAGGCGCTGATGACTAGTTTTCTATTCAATGTAGTCTAAGAATATTGAAGGTATCGATTGGGGATCCCTACTCCTCCTTATATTGTCCGGGGGAGGGTTATAAGAATCTTGACCGGTTTACCGATACGTTTCCTAGTCGGTTACAAGGAAATCTAAACAGAATATCTATCGTATCTTGTAGAAGTCGGCGTCCAAGCTCTATACAATTAATAGGTTAGTTCCTCCACCACGTCTGGTAATGTACCCCCTGATCGGTCGGGCCTCATCTTCATCAGCTTCGGCCCACCACCCCACCCTGGTGGTAATGGCCTCTTATTCGGTCGGTGAGGTATCCTCAGTGGCAGAACTAGGGGGTGGCCAGCAGGGGCCACGCCCCCCTAGCACCATGCAAAATTTTTAATCCTATTTAGATTCCAAAGAAGATAGATAAGCAACAAAGGAGATGCAATTATAATATTACCTTTAAGAATCAAAATCAGCAGCTATGCTAACTTTTTCTCTATTTTCATACTATAGTTATCTTTGAGAATCTTAAAATTGTGATTATACAAACCTTTTAAAAAGTATATAATATATTTTGATGGGATTGACCATGTTTAGTTGCCCCATCTAATCTGAATTTCTGGTTCCGCCACTGGGTACCCTGCATCTATATCACTGACACTTGGCAATGTGGATCAAACTTGACAAAGACTACGAAGACTTGAGAGGAATAATTTTAGATGGTTTGAGACAATGATTAGAAAGGGAATCATGACATCTCATATCTTGACTTGCTCAGGAGCCAATTACAAGAAACACTGGTTCATCACTACTACATTCAGACCTATCATAAGCAGTTCGTAAAGCCCATCACAAATACTTTTCGGTCTCGGCAATGAGTTGTCATTGGTGATGACATTCTCATCACAATCGGTTTTGTAAGCGGCGGTGATAATGGCTTATCATAGTCGGTTTGTATTACCAGCCGGTGGTGATTTGAATAAAATTTTGTTTCAATTCCGGGAAGCCCCCTCTACTAGCTAGCTCCAACTTCAGCTCCATGGTATCGGGAAGCTGCTTCAGCTCCACGGTCGCAAGTCACAAGTCACGTGATTTTCCACGCGGTGCTAGGATTCAAACCTGAGACCTTTGTCCTCGCGCGTAGCTCCTCTAACCACTCCAACCCTAAGACACTTGTGTCTATATAGCATATTCATTCACTTAGTATTCACTTTTCAGGATTTAAAATGAATATATAGGACCCTAAATGGCTTCAGATGAAAAAGTCATAAACTACAAATTTATTGTTCAATCGAGATATACAACTTTGATTTTGGTTGTTTCGCCATCTGAGGTCGTTTGGCAAATTTGAATTTCAAAATGTCAAACTTCAGCCAGACTTTTGGGACCTCAAATGATTTCAAATGAAAAACTCATCAACTACAAAGTTGTTGTTCTCATCGAGATCTACAACTCTGGTTTTGGTCGATTTTCCATCCGAAGTCGTTGGAAAATTTGGTCTTTTAAAATTTAAAAATCTAATGAAAAAGTTGTCAACTACAAAGTTGTAGATTGGTTTTGGTCGTTTTTCCATCTAAGGTCGTTTGTACAATTCAACAAAATTGAATTTCAAAATTTGAGCGCTTCAAACAGAATTCTAGAACAATAAATGGTTTCATCAAATGATAAAGTCATCAACTACAAATTGATATAAAGTTTGTTTTCATCCAACTTCATTCGAAAAAGTTATGAATTTTATTTATGTTGCAGCATGGTTATCACCGCCGTATCATACAACAAGCTGGTGGTGAAAATGTCTTCACCGCTGGTTCATATGGCGTGGTGGTAGTGATGAGGAGCATATCATCACCGCCGGTTGGTGGTGCAAACCGGCTGTGACGATGGAATATCACCGTCGGTTGGTAAGACGAAGCGGCGGTGATAGTTATCAATCCAAATGTTCTTACGAACTGGTGGTGATACTCTCATACCAACGAACCTTTGGTGATAACTATCACCAATGGTTTTAATGATATCGACGGTGATAGAGAGGTTGGTGATAGGTCTGAATGTACTAGTGCATGTGAAGTACGAAAAATTATAGATACACATTTGTGTCTAGCACAGAAAACATATACATGTGTCTATGAAGAGGAAAAGTACGGCAAATAATTTCCCCCAAGACATCTTGCTCGATAATTTCCCCTAAGGCATCATCACCTGAAATCATCTAGTCGAAAATACTAATGTCAGAGATATGAGACCAGAATGCATCACCGTCTGTATCCTGCCCATGGCTATGGACTGGGCCAAAGACGACTAGTATGAGATCCACGTACGCCAGGCGCAACAACAGACGTGAAGACCAAGGCAGCATAGATAGCTTGCATTCTGATTTTTTCGACACGTAACCAACTAGAAAACATATTTGTTAGCCGATCTAATCTCTTGCAACTCTATCCGGGGCTATATAAAGAGGGGTAGGAATTCCTTTACTTTCATTCACTAGCGCATAGCTACAATTAGCAACTCCTGTAAACTCGAGCATACAAACAGAAGGATCTACTTCAAACTAGACATAGGGTACCACGTACCTAAACTAGTATAAAACATATGTCTTCTGTGCTACCAGTTTGATTCCCTATGTGTAGATACGTTGATCCAACAACTAACAATAGTAAGTAAAATGATTATTTAAAACAATTATCATTCTGGAAAAGAGCACGAGTTAGTTTAAAATTTACTACTACATGGCAACTAATTAAGAATCGAAAATGCTAAGAAACCGGATAACGATAATAATAAGATAATAACGGATTTTAAACCACTACTGATCAAATGAAAGGGGAAGATAGCCCTCATTTCATTTTGCATCAAATGGGTCTTCCGAACCTTCCAGACAGAGCCTGACAACCATCGGGCCATGTCGTGCCTAGGCTGGGCCAAAACCTCATGCCGTGGGCCGGGCCTCGTGTCCTTTTTGTTAGACCGGCTAGTATTGAATATTATTATTCCCTAAAAAAGTATTGAATATTATTTTTGCTCAAAAAAAGTATTGAATATTATTTGATTCTCAAATAAATGTATTGAATATTATATATATATATATATATATATATATATATATATATATATATATATATATATATATATATATATATATATATATATATATTTTCATTTGTTTATTCAATCAATACAATCATTCATTCCTTGTATCTTTTATTCATTCAATCTTTGTCTTTATTTATATTCACAAACTTGTAATTTCAATAATAATAATCACTCATCGACAGCTTTTGCCTGGTTATTGGAGAGTAGCACCGTGTGGATGACCCTGTCAAGGTTTGTCTCGGCAGGCCCACCCGGCAGCGCCGCCTTTGCGGCCTTCTCCTTCCACTCCTCCGCGCGCCGGCGCATCTCCCGCCCCTTCTCCCCGTGCATGGCCTCCTTTAAGATGGCCGCCACCTCGTCGGGCCGCACCTCACCGCCGATCTCCATCCCGATGCCCCACTCCGTGCGCTTGTACCGGCAGTTGGTCTGCTGCTCCGCGAAGAACGGCCAGCTGAGCATCGGCACCCCTGCGCAGAGGCTCTCCAACGTCGAGTTCCAGCCGGAGTGGGTGAGGAACACCCCGACCGCCTCGTGCTGGAGCACCGCCTCCTGCGCACACCACGTGGTCAGTAGCGCGCGGCTCTCGACGGCGGACGCGAACTCCGGCGGCAGCACGGCGCAGTCGCCCCTGACTAGGTCCGGACGGATGTTCCACACGAACGGGTAGCCGCTGTCGGCCAGACCCCAGGCGAACTCGAGCAGCTGCGAGTTGGTCATCACCGTGATGCTGCCGTAGTTCACGTACACCACGGACCGCGGCGCGCGGCTGGCGAGCCACTCCAGGACGCCGTCCTGCTCCTTCCAGAGGTTGCAGCCGAGGCCCGCGAGCGGGCTGCCGGCGGGGATCTCGTGGCGCTCGCGGAGGAGGAGCGGGCCGACGGGGTACACCGGCGGGAGGACGCCCCGCATGGAGTCCAACGTGGTGCCCTCGAGGTCCTCGAAGGTGTTGATGACGACGGCGTCCGGGACGAGCGATATCCGCTCGGACTCGTGCAGGAGGAAGTTGAGCATGACGTCGCCGCGGTCCGTGGTGCGGACGAAGCTGGGGAAGTCCCGCAGCTGCACGCCGTCGCACATGCCGTACGCGCCGGTCACCACGGCTGCGAGGCGGCCGCCGCGGACGTCCGCGAGGTCCGCCTCGTGCTTGAACGGCACGAGGCCCAGCTCGATGAGGTTGCTGAAGTTGCGGATGCCCATGTACCCGCAGGCGCCGATGGTGAGGAACGCGACGACGGGCACGCCGATCTCCCTGCCGGCGTCGAAGCCGAACGACATGATGGCGTCCACGACGAGGCAGGTGACCGGCGGAGAAGACTCGGCCTCGGCGTCGCCGTTGATCCTGGCGAGGAGGGAGAGGAGGTGCGGGAGGCACTTGGTCATGGTGGCGTTGCAGAGCGCGGGGATGTCCTGCGTGGCGTCGGCGTCAGAGGGCGGGAGGCCGTCGGGGATGGCGTCGAAGCGGAAGCCCGGCACGCCGTCGAGCGCCTTGGGCCCGCGCGTGTGTAGCAGGCGCCGGTGGTTGAACTCGGTGTTGACGAAGGTGACGTGGAAGCCCCGCGCGTGGAGGAGCTTGGCCAGCTTGAGCATGGGCGTGATGTGGCCCTGCGTCGGGAACGGCACGCACACGGCGTGCGGCCGCCGCTGGCCCTCCGCCGGCGTCAGTGACCCCATGATCGTGCGGCACCTCCGGTTCCAGGTGAATTTGTGTGTGGCCGGCAGCTTGGAAAGTGACCTATTTATTGCACTCTACCGCCTATTACTAGTGACCAGCGAGCAGCAGAAAAGAAGCACGTCGAAAAAACAAAAGAAAACAAACTTCTCTATCGATGCGACGCGATCAGTGAGAGTGAGACGTTGATGCTGCGCACTGCGTCGTGACGGCAGTGCGTGGCTATTATAAACAAAAGAAGCACGCGGTACTCGTGGCGCGGCAACTTTTTTTCCATAATGATACGCACGGTTGTCCGTCGAACGCCCCCCCCCCCCCCCCCCCCCCCCCCCCCCCCCCACCTCCCCACCACCCACCACACGCGGCTCCATCTTCTAAAAACAAAAAAAAAAACACTCCTTATCAGGGCCGTCCCACAAATTTTATGGGCCCTTGGGCCAGTAAGACACTAAGGGCCCGGCAATGTAATATTTGAATAGGACGATTAAAGTATATAACTTATAGCATATATTTAATTCTTCTTCAAAAGGTAACAGTACATCAAAGAAGATAAAAAAACGGCAAAATAACTATGATGGTTACCTCAAATAAAACTACGGTGCTTCAGTGCTTTTTAAAAAAGCGTCTTCGGGCATTTCTTGATGCAAAATCTTCAAGAACACTTTCAAGATCAATTGTATCTAAAATATCCTTCTCAATGCTGCACATAGCCAAGCCATTTAATCTTTCTTGTAGCATAGTTGACCTCAAACAATTTTTCAGGAGCTTCAATTTGAACTTATGTTTCTTTGGCAACATTTAACATGATAAAAAAATATTGAATTACAAATCAAATCCCTGAAGCCTAGCCCTATCCCCGTAAGCAGGTATTGATCTGTACACTAAAGTACTGAACTGCAATCAATTTGATTCGTTTATTTAAGAGGCCTGATACCTTTGCCGACTTGCCGTTGCCGTGAAGAGGGACGCCGCACCGCAGTGCCACGCCGCCACGCCGGAGGGACGTCCGTGCTCGCGCTCACGCCTGGCCCTAGCACGCCGACACCGTCACGCAGTCCGCAAACACGCACTCATGATCGAGAACGAGAATACGAGCGGCTGCCGCCAATTGGTACGCAAGCCTATTGGTATGCACTGTTGCCTTGCCGGCGTATGGGCTGATAGCATCTACTATACAGTATACACATGGGTACCCTCATGGGCCCCCAGCCTCATGGGCCCATGGGCATCGCACAGGCTGCCCCCCCCATAGGACGGGCCTGCTCCTTATCTACTCATCCCATGATCCCCGAGGCCGCGATGCAACGACTTCGAGCATGAGCGCTGCTGCCCCGAGTGCCGAGGCTGAGCTGCCCAAGAGGCACCCCGTCGGTCGCTGCCCTGCGCCCCCGCCTATGCCTGGCGCTCGTCACCGAGTCGGGCTGCGCGCGTGACCACGTGGTCGAGCCGTGGCATGGCCACTCATCCGCCGGCCCCCTTCACCCACTGCTTGCCCGTATCCCGTCGCGCCGTGCCTACCTCTACCGTGCCGTGTCTTTCCCCCCATCGTGGAGACCCGAGCTTACTGCCTACTATAGTTCCCCACCAGGTAGGCCATGGTCACCGGTGATGCCGTTTTTCAAGTGTTTCAGGCGTTTTAAACTTATGTTTCAAGCGTTTTATCTGGATGTTTCAAAAGTAGATCTGGGATGCTGCATATGTTGCAATGATAATATACGCATGTTGCAAGCCTATGTTTCAAGTGTTTCAGCTGTTTCAGACGTATGTCTCAAGTGTTCCATCTGGATGTTGCATATGTTGCTATGGCTCTACCTGAATGTTTCAAGCGTATGTTTTGAGTGTTTCATATGTTTCATACTTATGTTGCAAGTGTTTGATCTGGACATTGCAAAATTAGATCTGGATGTTGCATATGCTGCTATGCCTAGACGTGTTTAAGCGTAGTTTCAAGTGTTTCATCTGTTTTAAACGTATATTGCAAATGTTTTATCTGGATATTTCAAAATCAGATAGGGGTGTTTGCACATCGAGGCCAGTGGTTGTCGCTGCTGCTAGGGCACAGACGTGGGACAAACCACGTGGGTTTCCCGTGTGGGGCGTGGGGTGGGTGCGGAGGCGCGGGTCCAATGATGGACGCGGGCGTGTTTGCGGTCCTTAACGGCCAAATCCGACCGCCAATTACAACATAAAAACGGGAGACATTAGCAATCTTAATCACATATGCATTTACTATTAACCAAGTTACACATGTATTTGAAGAACATTATTTTGCAGGCCACAAACACAAATACATGGAATAAATCACTGAAAGACGCTTGTCCGACGCTGATTTGCGCAAAAGAACAAGGGAGACGCCCATCAAATTAATTCAACCAGGGCAAAACCCCATGGAGCAGTAAACCATGTCCAGCCCATGTGAAGGGTCGAGATGGCGGACTAGAGGGGGGGTGAATAGTCTTTTCTAAAATTAATCGCGTCGGCTAACCGATATAAATGCGGAATAAAAACAATCGGTCTAGCCAAGACTACACCCCTCTATATATGTTTCCTAGCACCTTGCAAAGATACTAATTATGCAACTAAGGTGCCGGGCTAGCTAGAGCTCTCCTAAACAATTCTAGGAGCAAGGTCACACAAACCTATGCCACTAGTACTTTAAGCAACAAGGGAGCTCCTACACATGCTAGTAAGCAAAAGCACAAAGCCAACTAAGCTCACTAGCAAAGCTCAATAACAAGGCAACCAATGCCTAATTAGAGAGCGCAAATACTTAGCTACACAAACTAAGCAATGTGACTAACAAGGTTACTAAAACCAAATTAGCCACTCAAGGGAGCTACTTCTATGCTACACAAGCTAGAAGGTAACTAGTGAGCTACACAAGCTAACTAATTACAAGAGCAACTACACAAGCACAATGTATGTGAAAGTAATTACAAGCTTGTGTAAGGGGGTTGCAAACCAACGGGAAGAACAAAGTTGACACGATGATTTTTCTCCTGAGGTTCACGTGTTTGCCAACACGCTAGTCCCCGTAGAGACAAGCTTCAAGGTTGCCGCCGGTCCTCTTGCTAGTGGTGACTCGCAAGTCACACTCTCCCACGTGAAGTGCTTACCACAAGCTCTAGCACTTGACCCGGCCGGACCACTTGTCGCCCTTCGCGTCTCGCTTTACTAGAGTTGCTCTTCGCGGCTCCCGCGGGGCGAGCACAATGCCCCTCACAAGCACTTCTCCGGAGCACCGCACAAGCTTCTTGCGCGCTTCGACGGAGACCACCACCAAGCCGTCTAGGAGGTGGCAACCTCTAAGAGTAACAAGCACCACCGGCTTGCAACTCGATCACCTAGTGCCACTCGATGCAACCTCACGATGCAATCGCACTAGAATCGCTCACTCACACAATCGGATGATCACTATCAAGTATATGTGTGATGGAGGGCTCCCAAGCACTCACAAGCATAGACACTAAGTCCCTTGAGGTGCTCAGCACCAGCCATGGCCGAGGGCCACTTCTATTTATAGCCCCAAGGGCTAAACTAGCCGTTACCCCTTCACTGGGCAACGGTCGGGCCGACCGGACGCTCCGGTCGTGTTGACCGGACGCTGGACCTCAGCGTCCGGTCGCCCGCAGACGACCACGTGTCCTGATTCCAACGGTCACTTGACCTGACCGGACGCAGCAGCTTCAACTGACCGGACGCTGGACCCTCAGCGTCCGATCGTTTCCAGTAAGCTCCCGAGCATGACCGGACGCGTCCGGTCGAACGCGATCGGACGCAGCACCAGCGTCCGGTCACTCTCCAGCACTGCTACACTCCACGTCAGCGCGACCGGACGCAGCCTGTGTAACAGAACTGACCAATTATATGAAATTAAGTAAGAAAATCATCCACCAGAGCAGACGATTGAGCAAACTTAAGCCCGTATAACCCGGTAGTCCGTGAAATCACGAAGGATTTCAAACCAACTCGTGTCCCAGCTATGATCGTAATAAGTTTAGCGGTCACCATCACATATTACATAAAAGTTTGCGTCATGGATACATTAGAGTTTCAACATAGTTATTACAAAACCAGTTCGAATAAAAGTAGCGGAAGTCATTTGTTCAAACCACACACACACTCACGCGGAGTTTAAATATAGTGCCAGCGAATGATCATCTCCAACAAAAGCATCAGACGAGACGTAAGGAATGACCATGCCCATGGTCCTAAGCATCACCCATCGCAGGGTAAAGGCAGTTGATACAGTAGCCGTAATACATCTGCCCATCTGCAACAAGTGGGAATAAAACCCTGAGTACGAGAAGGTACTCAGCCAGACTTACCCGACATAACCGAAAATAAATGACACCAAGGATTATGAAGGGCTTTATAGTGGAGTAGCTGACTCATTTGCAGAAATAAGCATTTTTAGCATTTCAAGAACCTTTCAAAAAAAGCATTTTTTGCCAAGTTAATTATTATTAACCTGTCGACTAGATTTGCACCTATACTAGAGTAAACATGTGATTAAGCAGATAATGATAACCACTGATCATTAAACAACTTTCATACTGTCATATTCACTATAACTGTCCAAGTGTTCCATAACATTTACTACGATGAAGTAACTCAAGTCAAGTGCTCACTATCCAGGAGCGATGGCGATTCGAATCGTTTCCTAACCAGCTGGTGATTTGTTCCTTACACAAATCTCACTCACCCGCTAAAGTGAGATATTGATCACCGAGTCAACTTTCCAGGAATCTCGAGTTTGCCAGGAACCACATGTACCCGGGGGCCGACCGACTGCACTTTGGCCTTATCATCCCGCCCCCGTGTCCTACCACACCTGCTCCGGCACAGTGCGCTGCAGGCAATCTACTCGGCCCAAAAAATCTCCCAGCTTCGTGGTCGGAAGGTACTTTATCCGGCCAGCTAAATGTAAGGCATACGTTCAACATGACTCGAGGCCCAACAACGGTCGGTCCTTAATCGACACAGACGGAAAACACTACAGTCCAAAACTCTGCAAGTCTCCGTCCAGTCTCAACTTCATTTAACACTTAGTTATACCATGACTTCATAGCCATCCAAGCAGATCCAGGTAACCACCTATAGCTCGCAGATGACAGGAAATCACCTGACTTTTACCGGTCTAAGCCAGCTAAGCATTGACTCGACTGCGGATACCAGGGTAACAAGGATATAGTATAACAAAGGTAAGCAAGGTATAATGCAGCAACGGTTGCAAACAACTCCTGAACGTAATGCATCAATTAAAGTAAAGCATTTAATTAAATCATTGCAAACCGGGAGAAACATGCTCCGGGGCTTGCCTCTCTCGAAGGAGCTCGGACGGTGATCGGGGCACTCCGGAAGTTCCTCAACGTCCTCCTCGTCGGCTTCTGGCACTTCCTGCTGCTGCACCTCGAGCTGCTCCTCGGGTATGACGACTGGGTTCTCGGTTTGCGATCCTGTATGATGCAATGCGCGTAAGTGATTATGCAAATGGTGCATCAAAGGAGATGGATGCAATGGATATGTTTAAATGCAAGGTAGTCAACATCATCCAAGGAACTATACTACAAGCACATGTCATCTACTGCATTCTCTTCTACTACTAATATGTTAAGTTAACATATCTTATGAAATGCTTCAAAGATACACCAAAGCTTTACTAATTTCTTAATCACACTTAAAACAACACTTGCTTAGACCCTAATTAATAATAGGTTTGAATAGCAACATATATTTCTGATGCTCCTAAAAATCTGAGAAAATTACAGTGGCATAATACTACCCTAAACAGACTACCATAAAAATTTCATGGCATTTGGATAAGTAAACTATCCTACACAAAAATGACAAGCTATAGCATAAAAATGAGCATGAAATTACTTTGTACTATGAAAAGTGTCAAACAACAGAATTAATATTTTTCCTAGGTTCTTCATAGCCTATAATGACTGTCCAAAAATTACCACATGCATGTTTTATACAAAGTTTGCTCTCTAGCAAAAATAACAAAAATCAGCCATTAAAGACACTTGAACTACACCTCCTAAGTTTTCCACAGCACATGCATGAAACATATTTTTCCTAGGAAGTACATGACATAAGAAGATTAACAAACTTGGAGATCATATTTTTCTGAAGCCTATAGATTTTTCTACACATTTTTCAAGTTATCAGCAATATCAATGATCAAATAAAATCCTACAGAAAAGTATCCCAAAAATGACATGCAATAATTTTCCCAAGTAGATCTGGTGATAAGGAACCGCCTCGCTTCTGGTGACAGCAAGCAGGCGCGCGAGTGCGGGCGAGCGGGAGAAAGAGCCGGCGCGCTGGGCTGGGCCGAGCAAGGCGAGGCGCGCGCGTGGGAGGCTGGCTGGGCCGGCTTCGGCTGACGGGCCAGAAGCGAGGCGGCGGCCCGTTAAGGAAAAATGAAGATTTTCAATTTATATTTTCAAGAAATTTTCAATACCAGTTTTTCAAATATCATTTTGAGCAAGAAAATGACATCTTTTGAAAATGGACCAAAAATGAAAGTTGTTTAGAATTTAATTCCTTACAACTTTGCTTTTATGACCAAAGTCCAATTCTATCTAGATTTTAAATTACAAAGTCAAAGTTAAATTTTAACTCAAAAACCCTAATTTTGGGAAATTACTTTGGAAGCAAAATTTTGAATTAATTTGAATACAAACCTTGCTCCAAAAATTGTGCTAAACAATTCTAGATGATTTACAAGCATAACCAACAGTTTCTACTCAACTAGCAAGCAAGAATCAGAGCAAAACAACTCTAATAAGTGTATGCATCATTTACGTTTCACAAACATGTTTCGTATGTTTCGAAGTAATGTTTCAGTTGTTATATGCAAGATTATGCATGTATGATTAGGATGCTTGATGATGCACGATATGTATGATTAGCAGTGCCTAAATGCAGGCATAACACCGGGGTGTTACAGCCTGCCGGCGTCCGGTGCATTCAGATCCAGCGTCCGGTCAGTTGACCGACGCCAGCATCTTTGCGACCAACTCGTTTTCACTTCTAACTTCTTCACCCTTGCTCCAATGAGCTAACCACCAAGAGTTTGCATCCGGCGCAATAGAAAGTAGGCATTCCATTTTCCCGAATGCGCCGAATCCCGCTGAGCAAGCTCGGCGGGGGGGAGAGAGGGACCCAAAACCCATCTCACCCCTGCAAACACCACCTCCTTTGTAAATGTGCCAACACCACCAAGTGTACACCATCATGTGTATGTGTGTTAGCATTTTCACAATCATTTCCCAAAGGATGTTAGCCACTCAACTTGCCACGCCACTCGATCCTAGCGACAATGCAAAGTTAGATCACTCGAGTGGCACTAGATGACCGATATGCAAACAAGTTTGCCCCTCTTGATAGTACGGCCATCTATCCTAAACCCGGTTATAAACTTCTCTACGCACCTATGACCGGTGAAATGAAATGCCCTAGGTTATACCTTTGCCTTGCGCATTCCATTCCATCTCCTTCAATGTCGATGCAACACATGCACCAACACGATCAACAATGATATGATCCACTTCATATCATCACGTGATCATATTGGTTCATCGATCTTGACTTTACTTGCTCTTCACCGTTGCCATCGTCCATCGGCGCCAAGTCTTGCTCAAGCTTCACCGCCACGCGGTCCATCACTCCAAAGCCTTTGACTTGCCCTTCACGCTTGCAACCGGTCCATCAAGCCAAGTCTTGTCTTGATCTTCTCCACCTTGATCACATGACTCAATGTCATGTCTCATGTGCATTTAAGCTCCTTCATCATCACATGTGTGAGCTTTGCAACATCTCCAAGCCATTTTCACCTTCATGGCATATGTTGCTCACACACATGTACCTGTGGACTAATCACCTTTGTATCTCACATAAACACAATTAGTCCACCTAGGTTGTCACTCAATTACCAAAACCAAACAAGGACCTTTCACCATGGCCTGCCACACGAAGGCGGTGGCGAGGCGGCACAGTCAAGGGGCAGCCGGCCCCCTACTGGCGCTCCTCAGCCTCACCTTCGACAGGTGATGGCATGGCTCCATGCTAAGGCGGTGCAGCCCAGGGCTTCGTGCCAAGAATAGCTAGAGCACCGCCTTAGACCTTGTATAAGTAGAGGGGTACCCCCCTCTCTCACACACACCAATTGGGCTTCCACAACACAACACAAGAGAGTCACAATGTGACAAGAAGAGAAGAGCTCCATTCATATCTTAGTTCTCTAGCTAGTTCTAGTGTAAGAAGTGAGTAAGAGTGGAGAAGTACCGGAGTTGTCGGCTACCTCCACTTGTGTACTTGGGGCCCCTTGTACACTTGGCGGAAGGAATGCTGGGAATCGTCGGCTCCTCTCCACTTGTACCTCTACGTTCCGAATACTACTTGGAGTATAAGGTGCGTGTTTATCTTTGGTGGTGAGTTCTACTTTAAGTTAGTCTTATTCATTATTTACTTGTGGGTTCGTCGTTCGTCCTTGTGATGAATACTCTAGTAAAGGGCCCTGATAGAGATGGATAACCCTGATCGATGCTAGAGTAGTAGTCGATAGCGTAGACGTGGTGTCTAGGCTAGAGGCTATCTTCGTTTGTCTTGTTCCCTATGGTTGATGGGTAGGCGGCAGGTGGTGACAGCTCTGTCCGTCCTTCGTACCCCCCCTCCCCCGTTCGGGTTCGACGTAGACTACAAGCCGGTATCGCCTGGCAGACCAGGTGCGCTCCGGTGCTCGAAGTAAGTATATAGTGGCAAAGCTATCTTAGCTTAGGATCTCTATCCTTAGAAAACCTCGCTACCCGAGCTATCATTCTTCTTGTTATCATTAGGTGAACTAGCTTAAGAGACTCTTACACCTCCGTTCCTTATGAAAATACGATACCCTGAATACTTCCGGGTGAAATACTACAACGGTAATTCCGTGCGCTTGCGGATTATTTCTGTATGCGTTAAGAAATATCAACAGGGCGCTGGTGCTAGGGTGGCGAGATGCGGACGCAGGAGCTGCGCAGGTGTGGGACCCGTGTTTGGACGCAATGTCCCGTCTGGACGTCTAGGCGTTAGGCCTTCCATTTTTTAAGTGGCACGACAACTTGTTAGAAACAAATGTAACACCACAAGATTTTTGTTTTTTTAATAATGATCAGTTGATCACAAATATTTCGTTGAAGCCATCAATTACAAAGCTCGCTGCCTACAATGACCTCAAGGACTCTGAGTTCAATTGTATGCAGTGGCGGATCTATGAAAAATATATAGGAGGGGCTGAATAAAATAACGCTAAACCGCTTTAAGTCTACTATACTCCATTATAAGACAAATGTAATATAGTTTGCAATGGTTTTATATTGAAATGTCAATAAAAATAAAATACATCGTAAGAAAAGATAGGACGTAATTTTTTCATACCCAATGGACAAAGTCCCAAACCAATAGGTAACGCATGACGATGTCAGTCCTGTTCACTTGAACCACTTCAGCAGTACTTTTTTAGCGAACGAACTATGTTTTGCTCTCACAATAAATCAGTATAAGCATCAGTATAAGCTAAATTTCAGCAAAACAAGGAACCTATACAAAAGACACAATAAGTTGCGTCCTTTGAGACACCATACTCTAACTAATCAAATTCATCAAACCGGGTTTTTTTGAAATGACTATTCACCACTTTGCCATTTGTGAGGAAAGATAACATTAACTAGAGGGGTTCGGTCACTCAAAGCATATGCTCTCTTTACTTGATCTCTAGCTTTAGGTGCATAATCTTCGATTGGTTGCGATTTCCTGGATCGCCAATAACATCCGAGTCACCAAACTCTGCCCCAGGTTTCTTTAGTTGGCTTGTGCCCTCATTAGTTGGTGAGGTTGGAGTACCGCTAGTATTGCTTGAACTTGATAAATTAATATGTGTGCAAAATTCTTTTTGACATTATGAGTTTCTCAAAAATAACAATATCAACTTCTCAATTTGTCATCCAAATAATCAATCCTTAATCAAATATTTCATCAAATCACTAATACAATTTTTATCAATCACATTCACAAATTCACAATTTAGAAAATTTTAAAATTTAAAAGGTTATAACTAGTCGGGATGCCATCCTGCTGGCCGATGCTGGAATCTTTCCCGCACCCCCCCCCCCCGCCGGCCCCTACTGGCTGCCGCTGCCGTGCCCCTGGCCAGATGTGAAAGTGCATTTGCCCCCTATGTGGGTTTTGGTGTATTGATGACATCCAAATTAGGGACTAATGTGATCTTAACGAGATATGTTGCAGCTATTAGTCCCATGAAAGATTCAAAGAGTTGATAAAGATGAAATGGTATCTCTCAATTCTTGAAGTTGTAAAGGCGAACGAACTCAAAACGATCTCCAAAGGTTTTAATTTTGTTTTTGAGTTTAGGATCCGCCGCACTATAAAGAGGGATGCAAGTTTAGTTGGTCTGAGGAAGATAGAGTGCTCAAGCATTTAAATAAAAACAAAAGAGAGTCACTCTAGCACTTCACGAGCACATAGAATAATTTTCTGTGACTTTCGGTGTCGGAAGTCCCGACGTAAGTCAGAACTCCCGACAGTCGGAAGTCCCGACCTAAGCCAGGAGTCCCGGCACCTGTGCTTCTGACTGCTCGCTGTCTGTGCACGTCGGAAGTCTCGACGTTCGTCGGGAGTTCCGACCGTCGGAAGTCCCGATGTTCGCCGGGAGTTCTGACACTGTCCTGGCCCAAGCCGGGAGTCCCGGCACCAGCGGTGCTGGCTGTTTGTTTAACTGTGCACATCGGAAGTCCCGACGAACGTCGGGAGTTCCGACCGTCGGAAGTCCCGATGTTTGCGAGAGTTTCGACACTGACTTTCACCCGTGGACTTCTGACCCGTTGTGAATAGTGTTTTCTGTTTATGTCGGAAGTCCCGGGATCTGCGTCGGGACTTCCGACGTAGATCTGAACGGTTGGATTTTCACTTGGAGTATAAATACTCCTCTCTTCACTTCTAACCATTACGGACTCATTTCATAGTTGACTCACTTCGTGCTGAACAGCTCCCAAGCAACTAAAGCACCCCTCTCCTTCCTCCTTTGCTCCAATCTTCAATTCCCTTAGTTTTTGAGTGAAAGGAGAGTGGATTAAGTGAGAGCATCACTTTGAAAAGCTTGAGCACTTGATTTCTTCGTCAAGCCGGTTGTCTTTGCATCTATTACTCTTGGGGCTTTGCCCCTAGCCGGCTAGGCGTTGCCCAAGAGCTTCCATCTTGTGGAAGAGCCTTGGAAAGTTTGTATCACCCTTCGATTTCTTAGTGGAAAGCTCAAGTGACCTTTGTGGTCGCTTTGAAAGAGGCAAGGAGGTGGAAAAGACTCCGACCTTAGTGGTCACCTCAACAACGAGGACGTAGGAGCTCCTTTGTGGGGTTGCCGAACCTCGGGATAAATCCTTGTGTCCCGCGTGCTTGTTGTTGTTGTGATTGCTTGAGATTACTTGTATGTGTTTGTCGCTTTGTCTCCAAAATCTCCATTTTAGGGTTTGGACTTGATCTACGGTTTGGAGGCATTACGGCGTCGCGGGAGTGACCCAACATCTTCACCAAACCACTAGGAAGTGAGGTTGTAAGATTAATTATTCGCAAAGTTAAATTTGGCACTGCTTTTGTAGTTCACTTAGGCGTCGGGACTGCTGGCGTTTGCGTCGGAACTTCTGACAACGTCGGGAGTTCCGACCCAAACGTCGGGACTTCCGACAGTGGCTGACAGATTTGAACTTAGCATTTGCAGTAAATTTTTAGATACGCCTATTCACCCCCCTCTAGGCATTGTTAGATCCTTTCAAGATGGCTGGCCGCTGGCCCTGGTCGTTGGCGTGGTCGTGCGGCCCTTGGGGGTCGCCGGGTTAGGGGCTCAAGGTGTCGAGTAGGCCACCTCCAGCCGTTGTGTCGCCTCCAGCCACCACGGCCGTGCCGCCTTGCTGGCTCCATGGCTCACTCTCACATGGTCATGCGCCTTCGCCTCCGCCTCCGCCTCCGCCTCCACCTAAAACGCTCGTGAGCTCGCGGTCACACGCACCTGCTCTGCCTCACTATCGGATAGGGATAGGGTTGAGAGCGGCCGAGCGGGGGACTCTAGGAGGGTCCACACAAGTGTTGGGCCGGGAAAAAAGAAAAGATACAAGTTGGGCCAGCCATTGAACTTTATTTGCTGAGAAGGTTGAGTAGGAATGAAGCGCGACTTTTCGACAGTGTCGTCTTTTTACGTCGGGACGGACATCAGAGCCCCACCACCACAGTGCATTTATAGTGAAAATTCATGGTGGGGCTTAGGGGAGCTCTATGGGCTCCGCAGCGGTAGGAGGGGGGGGCTTAAGCCCCTACCCCGCCGCTAAGTCCGCCCCTGATGGTATGCCTGAATCTTCACACTGGTCCAACGACGACGTTGTCGTTGATGCCTCTGCCCTCACCACCAGCACGGCAGGCATTTCTCGTGAAAATAATCACGCACACCACTAGCACACGCCATCGAACCTTTAATAACAACTTGCAGCAAAAGCTAGTAGTGTGCAATACTAGTCGCGACAAGAACCAATTTTATTTTTTTAAATGGAAAACATCAAGACTCAAGTACCTGCTTGCAAAGAAAACTATGTCTCATTTGGTAAGCTTTCCTTTTTTTAATTCATTCATGTCTATATACGTATATATATCTGAATAATCATGTGAAGCATTGAACTCATAGGCTAAACATCACAAACATAATCCCTCCATCCCAAAAAAAAAATATAAACATCATTTTTCGAAAAATCAATCATTCTCGAGTTTATCCAGAAATAGAGAAAATAATATCAACTTTTGTATCTACAAATAGATCCACTATAAAAAAATATATATTTCATAATTAAATTTGGAATTGATTGAATACTCAAGAAATGATTATGCTTTTTTGAACAGAGGGATCGGAGTATTACTAGTAGAAAGAAATTTCGGGCCCTAAACTGTTGCGGCGAGGTCCCACTTACTCCCACATGTGGTTTCTGCGAGGCAATGTATGCAACCAAGATTAACCAAATCAGTGTAACATAACATGAATGGAATCTGGACCCTGAGAAATTCAGATGCAATGCAGCTACAAAATAAAACATACACACACAAATATTGGGGAGCGCAAAAATAATGATAGGTTTTTTAGACTCGGCACTAAATAAAAATCAGTGACAGGTGACCCGTCACTGTTAATACCATTAGTCAGCGTACAACAAAGTCCATGAATTATGAATTGTACGGCCCCTTTGGAATAGGCCCCGTTCGCTTGTCTTTTGAGCCGTCCTATTTCAGCGAACGAACAATGTTTTTCTCACAACAAATCAGCGAACAGTACTTTCAGTCATGGCTTTTCAGCAAAACGAATAGGGCCATAGTTCAGCTGGACTATTTTATTAGTGGAATAATTCTTTTCTTCGGTTCATAGGTTCAGAAGTTTCACTAGCTAACTATTTTATAATAAAATAATTTCTTATAGTAGGTAAAAAGAATAAAATGACCATAATACCTTTCTTTTTTTCCTTTGTTTTTCCTACTCTTCTGTTTCTTCTCCTTCTCTCTCCATCTTATCTGCTTGGCCACCTCCCTCCCTGTCTGCTTGGCCATTCCTCTCTGATCTGCCTCACCCACCACTCTAATAATACACCCAAAGATAAATATCCCTAACACTAAGCCTCAATGCCTTCAACACCAAGTCACACTTAGACACTACCGTGGCCCTAGCCTTCACAAGTATCCTTGCACCATACACCGATCCAATCATTGGGAGCCAAGAAAATAAAGTGGCCTTAGCGTCACTAACCCTTTGTTATAAACCCTACAAAACAAAGTTAACCACATGGCCTTGTATTCATCAACAACTGGAACCCTAACTAGGGGCCTCGATGAGTTCAGTAGGGTATGGATATATTTGTTCATTAGCGATTATGAGAAGGTAATCCCCGTAGCTATCCATTCATGAGTCCATCCCTTTCTCTATGCCTGATGAGAGACAATGCCAATAGCGCAAGGCTTTTGGTTGACATTGCACTCGCATCTCCAGCCATATCACCATTGCAGAAGCTGGATCATACCTGCTTATTCTAACCATGCTTTTACTCTATTTGTACAACTTCTCAAGGAATTGCTTCTAAAAAAAGCTCTACCGCCAATATGGTTCATGTCCCATGAGACGATAAAAGTAGATGGTCAGTGGCATAACTACCTCCGGGGATTACCAAGGGACCATGGTGGTCCGCATAAGAGCAGGTCTGATCATACTATATGAAACATGTATAATGAGAGGAATCTAAGGATTTCCGAGGCCCAAGCTCAACTAGTGCAGGTGGTGAAAGGCATCAAGGATGAGATTGTCCAACGCAGTAAGGTTTGTTGCAGGCCAGCGGTGGGCTAAAATGTTATGCCACTATACTCAGACTTGGTTATTTACAAATGAAAGGAGCTTGCCATTCGACATTTAAAACATCTTCATGAGATCCTTGTTACAATTCCAATCGATAGCATGGTAACGGGGTTATCCCAATACTAATATTTTGATTATTGGAGGAGGTGTTGCAATGGATCCTCCATACACCCACCTCATTATACACTTGACATATGGGGACCATATGTCAATACACCCACCTCATTATACACCTAACATATGGGGACCATATGTCTTTTATATCTTTTTTTTCTCCTCTTTTTTCTCTCTTCTGCCATTCTCCACCATATCTAGGGCACCAACACTTATGCCTGATTGGTTTGGGTCCAAAATTTACCCTGCCAAAACTAGGGCAAGCCAAAACTAGGACTGCCAAATTTTGGTTGCCAAAACCTTGGCAAGAATTTTGATATAGCACTTGGTTGGGTGCCAAACTGGTACATTCAAAATTTTGGAGCTTGATTGGTTCGATGCCAAAACAGGAAGCATTTTTTCTCTTTTATGCAGCTTAAGAACTTTCTGGAGGCTTACCAAAAGTTTGGCTATAAGCATTGACGTGCCAATTCTTTGTCAATGAATTGATGACTAAAATTTTTGGCATGCCATGATTTTGGTTGGGCAGGAATTGGTAGCCAACCAATTAAGCCATTACCCCTACTCTGTTTCCCATGGCCTTCCACCTCCCATCTCTCCTCTCCCACCTCTGCAAGTACAAGCAAGCTGCACCGGCAAGCACGAGAGGCGGAGGTGGGAGGCAGGAGTGACCGTTGGGGTAGACCCAGCCTATTGAGGAAGATGCAGCTCACCCTTTGTTTCAGAGAAGGTAGGTCTAGCCAGGTATAATCTTTCTTTATTTAAGAAGAGGAGATAAGGAAAAGATTGGTGCCTGGAGCTATTGGGAGACTAGAGCACACAAAAAAAGACTCTCCTCTCCAACATGAGAGTTGGGGATAGGGGGAACAATTGGGTAACTGCTGCTCGCACTTCCAACAACTGCCTTTTCATAATGAACTCTGCAAATCGGTTGCTACAATATAATAGTCTTATAAAAAATAAAAAGGGAGCAGCCAAATTGCACAATATAGGGTGTGTTTGGTTGTCTGACTTAATGCAGTTTCTCTGTGTTTGGTTACCTGTATAGTCTCTAAACCAGGCTTGTTGAAGCCAAAAATGGGGAGCTAGCCTGCATTGCTGGAAACGCTCAACTCATGCGTTCTATCTAAGGCTATCCGCACTCGTCGACCTCTATTTTCATCTCTTAAAAGGAATATTCTATTCTAGTTATCGAGATTCTCTACTCTAGACTTATTTCTTCTGCACTTGTATTACCTCTATCCCATACTCTATACCCACTATTCCATATTTTATTCCTCTCTCTCCCTTTCTCTCTCCCTAGCTCTCTTTCTCTCTCTCGCAGGCACCTCGGGAGGCGCATAGCGACCGGCAGCGCGCCTCCACGAGTAGCGGCCCGCGCGCGGCCGCTACCGTTGCGTGCCGCATGCAGGTGCGCGCTGCGCGCGATAGAGGCGCTGCTGCGCCGTTTGCGGGCCTGGTTACAGGCCGCGGTGCGGATAGCCTAAGCCTGGCTTGTACAAGCCTATGGGCCCACCTGTCAGCGTTCCTCCACCACTCTGCCTTCGCCGCAGGTGACCATCCCCACAGCTCCGGCCATCTGCGACAGCACCACCACCTTGACAACTCACCTGCATGCGTGGCCTCTCCGTGAACCCTGACAACTCCCCTGCTCGGCCTCACCGAAACATCCTGGCGGCGCCGTGGCCCCCACGAGGACGGACGACGAGGTGGAGCAGCAGCACACCTCCATCTCCTTGAGCTCCAGCCAAGATCTACTTCCGGCAAGTGGAGGGGGAGGTGGCCACGGGCTCGGCCGCCATCCATAACGGCACGACGGGGGAAGGGTGCGCCGTGCGCTTGCGCCGGCAAAGTGGAAGGGATAGAGGGCGAAGGGACAGTGCGCATGTGCAAGTGCTAGACCAGGCAACCAAGCAAAAGCAATCCTAATACAGGCTAGCTAGCCAATGCAACCAAACAACTGCTGGTTGCATTGCTCAGGCGCCAGCTAGCCAGGCTTAAAATTTTAGCCAGGCTGGGCTAGCCCATGTAACCGAACACACCCATAGGCACCAACCAAAAGGCTTATTAGAGAGATATAACTGACAACCCAGAGGGCAAATCTTATTATAGCTGTTCTTCATCGTCATCTATCTGATTATCGCCTTCACATTGTTCGGGATGTGATGAGGAAATGAATATCCGTGGTTCTTATCCAGAAGGCCATACCATACTTGCAGCATCTACAACCACGCGGCGTTCTTGATAGGGGTGACGACTGCCTTCACTTGCAGGTAGTTCTTCAGGCTGTCAATGCCCTTCTCCCTCCCAATGCCGCTCATCTTGTACCCACCAAAGGGAATTGCAGCATCGAAGATGTCGAAGCAGTTCACCCAGACGGTCCCGACCCTGAGCGCACGTGTCAGGGTGTTGGCCGTGTCCAAGCTATTGGTGAATACGCCAGCGGCCAATCCATACTGGCTCGCATTTGCCCTCTTGATAACCTCATCGAGATCTCTGTTCAAGCAGGACAAAAGTTATAACCCAATAGATTGTTGCTTAAGATTTCTTTGCACTTCTTGATTGTTTGGTTATTAATTAGAGTTTCAGACATTAGACAAATCAACATGAGGATAATACTCACTTGAACTTGAGGATTGACTGAACAGGCCCAAATATCTCCTCCTGAGCAATCTTCATGCCATCCTGTAACAGCCATGTCATGAACTTTAAACATATCCTTGTTTGTTTTTGATGGAACAGTAAGCATATCTTGCAAGAGACAAGACAAATTTTGTACTAGTACTTCGATGCAGTCAAAGCTCACCTGGACATCAGAGAAAATCGTTGGCTGGATGTAGTAACCTTTGTCACCCAACCTATCACCACCCGTCACAAGGTTAGCTCCACCGTCAACACCAGACCTAATATAGCGCAAGATCTTGTTGAATTGCTCGTCGTCAATCTATAAAGAAACAAAAATTATAAGTCATCATCAGTCCAAACACGGAGGAAATGTAGAGTTACAATAGTGAACATTGTCACCAATCTCATAGAAGAAACTTGCAAGATTTTAGTGTATGGTTTATGTTGATTGAAGGAATTGTTAAAACATGCATCAGTTATATTGAAATATAATTGGCAATGTAAGAGCATCTCCAAAAGCCTTTCTTAAACTCACTCTAATAATTATTTAGAGAGCCATTTAATAAAAATCACTATATATATTTTCATTCTCTAACAGCTTTTCTATATCTTGTGCCAGCCCCACTCTCCATCTTTGGCTAACAAAAAATCCGGAACAGAGGATAGCAATATTAGAGATCTAATTAAAGAAGCTGCCGGAGGGGCATTTTTTTTACCAAAATCTCTACTCCTTTTAGTAAGAAAGAATATAAAGAAGCTCTTGAAGATGCTCTAATAGCTCATTGGGTGAACTGAGAAGCTTTTATGAGTTTACTAGTGATGCAACTATACGTGAATGATACATCAAGCTTCTAATTGTAGAGATTGTAACTACATAAATAAACCATTAAATATCCTAATCAGAAATGTACCTGCGGGCCCTGTTCAACACCTTTCCTGAATGGATCACCAACGACACGCTTCAATGCACGAGCCTTGGCCTTCTCCACAAACTCATCATAAACACGCTCATGAACAAATGTGCGAGATCCAGCACAACAGCATTGTCCCTAAAACATTCATATGAAAAGAAAGATATTTAAGTAGAATGAAATGGAAAACACAGTTATCATGCTTATTTTAACATCATACCAACAAATACCTGGTTAAAGAACAGGGCAAAGTGCGCAAGCTCAACAGCATGGTCAACATCAGCATCGTCCATGATGATAAAAGGAGACTTGCCTCCTAACTCCAGTGTCACTGTCTTAAGGTTGCTCTTTGCAGCCAACTCAAGAATAATTTTGCCAGTATCGGTAGATCCAGTAAATGCAACCTTTATTGAAGGAAAGAAATATATGTTTAGTCCTATGGTATAGTTTTTCAAGCCATTCTCTATAATGACATAGAATATAATTTAGGGCCTGTTTGGAACGCAGGAATTTCACAGGAATCACACAGGAATCAGTTCAATTTCACAGGAAAAACGCAGGAATAGGGAAAAAAACCCACATTCCAAACAGGCCCTTAAAGGTTTATTTACCTTATCAACATCCATGTGACTAGCAAGAGCAGCACCAGCAGTAGGGCCAAAACCAGAAACGACATTCACAACACCCTCAGGTAGTCCAGCCTATTTAGCATGCAAAATATGATCAGCTCTGATTGAAAGAAAAAAATACAGGCTATATAAAAATTATATCCCTTGTATATTCTAACAACCAACTGGCCCATTGCATGCTCAAAGCAGCTAGATCTAAATATACAGTTATACATGCAACACATGTGTGATAACCATGATTACATATAGTGGTTTTAAAAAAAAAAAGGACCAACTAGGAGGAACTAGGTGGCATTTTTTTAAGAAAATAGGAACTCAAATTCACCTCAACGAGGACTTACCTGGGTGGTCTGGGCATACCTAAACACCCTCGACAACTGAGCTAGCTCTGCTTCCCATATAGTGGTTTTCATATACAATTAACACAAATGTTGTATTAACCTGATTAGTCCATGGTTCTAAACTGTTACAATCAGCGCCCGCAGAAGTGTACATGCAGATTCTTTCTATTTCTCTATAAGATATAGTTTTCCTTTAATGGATTACCTTGGGATTTTTAGCCTGCAACTAAAATGTTCTTTACATTTTACATAGATAGAACAAGTTATTTAAACTTGTACGTGCAGTCTGAGCTGCAACCATATCCTATATATGCATAATGCATTGGTAGTTTGGTACAAGGTCAAATTGACAAAGAACTAGGACCCAATATACTGAAATTTGAATCATTCGTCTCTTGCATGCTCAATTAACACCACTAGATAGTTTTTCCCTCATGTGTTTCCCTCTTAAGAGTGGCCATGATGCAAAGCGACTCAAGGGAGAAAATTTAGTAAAAGTAACATTAAGCTTTGAGAGATCACTCCATCCATCATGTGATAGATAAAAAAGAACATGGTTGACTAATCCTAGCATCTTTTATTCCCAATAAAACACAAACGCATCACTAGAACATTTAAAAAAAGTTGTATGATGAAACAAAGCCCATTCTCTCTAAGTAAATTGAATAATTGCAATAAAAGGAAGTGATTACTAATTTACTTCACTAACAAAACTAAAGAGAACACAAAATATTAGTTGCACCAACCTCATGCAACAGTTTGGAGATATACAAAGCCGACAGAGGAGTTTGTTCAGCAGTCTTGAGCACGAGAGTATTTCCACATGCCAAAGCAGGGCCAACTTTCCAGGCAAACATCAGAAGAGGAAAGTTCCATGGGATGATCTGACCTGCAACACCAATTGGCTCATGCAAGATCTGTACATGGTGTGGGCCATCAGCTGGCACAATGAGCCCATGGATCTTATCAGCCCAACCTGCGAAAAAACAGAAGTGGAACTGAATCAGACATGGAAGTATATTGCTGCACGGAAGTATGTTGTACTGTTCCAGACAACTTTTTTTTTTTGAAACAAAGTTCCAGACAACTTTCGTCAGTTAATATTAAATAAAGGCAATCACCAGCATAGTAACGCATAAGACGGGCCACCATGGGCACTTCAATCTGGGCTGCTTGCTCATATGGCTTTCCGTTGTCCCATGTCTCCAAAGCAGCAAGCTCGTCATTGTGCTTCTCTATCAAATCAGCAAACCGCAGTAGGATACGGGACCTCTCCTGCAAAGTTAAGATTCCAACCATCTGTGAGCATGGCTGAAGGCCGCAATGACACGGCAGAAACTAAAATCTCAAGCTGAGTGTTTACATAGGCAGTCATCTTCGGCCATGGCCCTTCATCAAAAGCCTTGCGGGCCGCAGCTACAGCACGGTTAATGTCCTCTGCGTCACCCTCAGCCACATGAGCAATCACCTCCCCTGTACGAGGATCCAGAGTTGGGAAGGTCTTGCCTGATGAGATGAAAATACACATCACAGACGGTGAGTTTGACTTATCATCAAGAACAGGAAAAACTAGAATAAATCTTTGCCATGTTGCAGGCCCACATTAGACAATATTTTGCCAAATATATGGTTGATAACAGAACTGTTTGAATTCTTAGAAGTGTAGTGCTTTGTGGTGAAGCATAGTTTCTAAAGGGGGATGATTTAGAAGGGTGTGGGTTTGTACTCAAATAAATTCTAAACAAACATGCATATTTTGTTGTCGGATAGCATATCAGCTGGGAAAATTTCAGATGACATGGCATTTTCATTACTCTTCTTTTACCCCTCACACTATAAGCAGATATTAAGCAACAAAAACCGATCTATATTTTTCCATTTTATGGGCCTACAGGTATCATGGGGAAGCCCAGCAAAGTGGCTATTGGATCAGCCTTGTTAATACTAGTTTTTGTTGAAAGATAAACTCTAAGGATGCTTGATTACTAATAAGCTGCTCAGATAGGAATGAAATGGAGTTACATACCGGATGCAGAATCAACAAAGTTGCCATTAATGAGGAGCTTTGTGTAGTTCACTTGAACTGAGGGCGTGATGGGCTCCTCTACTGCTGCTGCAGTGCTGAACCTCTGAAGGACGCCTGGCAACAGTCCGCGCATCCCATCTGCAGGCACTGTGGTAATATGATATTTGCTCATAAATGTCAAGACTCAGAGAAACATAGTAGCAAATTTCTATCTATGAAACAAATACATTAAATGAGGCCTGGATTTACAGATGGCTAAAGGAGACATTCTGACCATATTTGGTGCCCCAAAGCGTGAATATCCCTAAACATAAGTACATAACATAGCAACACGAAGGCACAGACCATATTTGGTGCCCCAAAGCGTGAATATCCCTAAACATAA
Source organism: Miscanthus floridulus (assembly GCF_019320115.1). Taxonomy (NCBI): domain Eukaryota; kingdom Viridiplantae; phylum Streptophyta; class Magnoliopsida; order Poales; family Poaceae; genus Miscanthus; species Miscanthus floridulus. The sequence continues at coordinate 44,270,084 of NC_089598.1, read as the reverse complement.
GTACATGACATAGCAACACGAAGGCACATTGTATGCGCTATCCTTTTTGTTTCTATACATATAGGACTATTTCACACACGTAGTGAACTTGTTCTTGGAATTCAGTATAACAAAATATGCGCATGCTAAGCAACAGTGAACTGAAAATACCACACTATTTTGAGATTTTGTAGCAGAACAAATGGAGGTTGGGTGCTCATGAAGACATGAACACATCATTTTGTGGCACTGGGCTAATGGCAGTGCTGCAAAAAAAGCAACAGATGGAAGATGCTTTGTTCTGGTTACATTAGAACTGGCTACCTTTGACATTTTACTAAGTTGATCATGAATATCTTGACGTAAACAGATCATGGTTGTCTTTTACAATATGTAGAATTTCGGAAGTGACTATGTTTGCCTCGCCACCAATAATCCAATATCAAGCAGTTGGGTAGCAAACAAAATTGCAGACAACCAAAATCTCTGGTTTCCACTGTACCGATAAGGACCGGAGGAAAAATCCGCGTCTTATCATGTCTCGGGGAAATCTTATCTCTGGAGCGAAAAAGTCCAGTACTCGTATTCAAGCCATGACTCACTGATGACGCACAAGGCCAAGAAGCCACACATCCCGAGTCGTAAGGGTGAGGGCAAAGCCGGAAATGGCCATAAAGCCTGAGTAGACAAGGCACACTAGAAGATGGGTGGGTGAAAGCGACGTTGGATGGAAGAGTTAGGGAGGACGATATATCTCCAAGAGATGAGGACTGGTGCTGTACACACAGGTAGAGGTAGATATTATTATAGAGCGAGAGAAATGAAGATGAGGTAGATCATTTATTAGAAGAACCAATTCTAGAGAGATTACATGTCAAAATCATGGTTTTTATGGTATTAAAAGAGAAGGAAATCTACAAGATTCAACTTTCACGTCAGCAGTCAGCTAATGGAACTGTGCTGCAGCTGCTGCAGCCGAAATTCTCTCACAGTTGACTGTACAAGAAGCAAAGTAGCTTAAGCGAACGGGCCTATAGTAAGGCTGACAACAATCTAAAGGGATTCTGATGAAGCTGGCTTTTTTTTTTACACACGGGCATCAACACCCAGGAATTCAGATCGTCGTGTCTACTCTGCTGATCAGATCCAAAGCGCAACGCACGACACATTATCCCGATCCGCTTGTGAAGCGATCGGAAGACACCCGGGGGTAAAAACTGAGGTGGGGGATGCGGTGATATCAACACCAACAAAGATAAGATCAAGAACCCATAATAAAAAAAATTACGAACACGACACACGGAAACAGCGAACGCCGCGAGATTAAAATCCATGCATACTAGTTTCGCAACAAAAAAAAAATGCATACTGTACTAGTGCTACGAGCTTGTCCGATTCCTAACAGGATAGGGCCGGGGCAGCCGCGCAGGGATGCATGTCCAAGAGGCGCGGAGCAATACCTGGCCTGCGCAGCGCAGAGGGGACAGCGGGTGGCGCGGCGGCAGGGGCAGAGGCCCTGGCCAAGAGGTAGCGGGAGACGAGCGAGGACGCGGCCCTCCGAGCCATGGGGCGAATTTATTGCGCCCGCCGAACCGAGAATCGAAGAACCCTCTGCTGCTGCTGGTTCCGCCGCCGCGGCGCAGTAAATGGAAGCGGATATCCTCCTGTACTTGCAGGCGTCCGTCCCCGCGGCAGCAGAAGCGGCAGGCAGTGGAGGTGGTTGGTGTGGGAGTGAGGACGAGTAATGGCTGCCGCTGCCGGGTGCGGGGTGCCTCCCCCTTCTCTCTCTCTTCCTCCTGGTCTTGGATTTGGGCTTGGTCTGGGTTTCGATTTTAGAACCCAACCGAATTTGGGCTTGGTCTGGGTTTCCATTTTAGAACCCAACCGAGTGGGAAAACGAGGGCATTTTTGGCATTGTTCAAATGGATATCGAGGAGCTGGGGTGGGTGGCGCTGTAGATGGGATGGACGCCCATATGGTTTTTTTTTTTTTGAAACTGGGCCCATATGGGTTGGAAGGGTGGTGGGGTGCGTGAGCGAGCTGCAGCTAACCTGCAAGGTCAGCAGGTGCAGACCATATACGTATGGATGGGCTTCAAGTCGGGTGTTGAGGCGGATCTTGTCCATGTGATTCTCAAGTTTGGTCGCTGCACGTGCAGTGCAGGTGGACCTTTTCAACTGAAGGAAAAACTGAAGGATGCCTTTTTGGCCATTGAAATAATCGGGATTAACCTAGGGAAGCAACTACAACTAGGACATTTATACCACTAGTAGGGTGAAAATTTGCAGAAGGCTTTTTTTTAATATAAGAAAAGAATTATTTAAAGACTTATTATACACAAAAAATGTTGTTATTTCACATATTTTCTTATGATTCGTGCTTACAAGTATTTCTACATTAGCATGCTAGATTGCTCATTTTTATAATTTTGAATTTTATACTTCCTCCGTCACAAAAATAAGTGTCGTTCTCGCTTCCCGACGAGTCAAACGCTTTTAACTTTGACCAAATATATACAAAAAAAATATTAATAATCATAGTACATAATTTATATCGTTAGATAGATCATTGAATATATTGTCATAATAAACTTATTTAGAGATACAAATGTTCTTAATATTTTCTACAAACCTTGTCAAACTTAAGGGGAAGTTTGACCGACACGAATATCATAGCGACACTTATTTAGGGATAGAGGGAGTATGGGTTAGCAAGTCAATTTTATTGTTGAGAATGATTTAGGCATGTTGGCATGTTCATTTTTCACATTCTCTCCCATGTCAACAAATATATTATTCATGACGCCCTCAATACTATTGAGTAGGCCGGAAATGGAGAGATAATTTTTACCGGAAGCTACTTCTTTCGTCTTGAAATACAAGCAGTTTGGTTGTTATTTTTCCTTAATTATTAGCTGGCTTCTAGTCGCGGCGGGGGGTTTCATTCTAAGTTTTCAAAGACTGAGTTGGAAATAGTATAGGCAAGTTTATCCTTATAAAACTCATTTTATCCCATTAAACTTCTATCATCTCTTTTTATGTATACTTCGTCTTATTAGTTTATTTAATACTCATGAAACTTCTATAAACCTCTCTATCGAGACTGGTCCAATGGGTGACCCTAGAATTAAAAGGAATCAATATTTTCTATAAAAAAACAAGAGGAACGAGATGATTAAAGACCATAATACCTTGTATCCGAGGACAAAGAGAGTAATTACTCGCACGTCACGGGCTCTACGCTGACAAGGAAAATGTGGATCAGGTGGTTACCGTTTCCCTGTTAGGTGGCCCACGCACTTGTGGTAGCAGGAATGAGATGCACGTGACAGGCAAAAATAGACGTGACGGTGCATCAACAACTATAGCCGAAAACTGACGGAACAGGGAGCGTCTCAAAGATAGACAGGGCATGGGCATCGTGTCACTACAGGCTTAACAGGAGCAGGGACGGACGCATGGAGGAGAGAATCCAGGAGGTAAGCACGGCACGGAGCAGTCAGTTCAACACTACCTGGCCTCCGGAGCGCAGAGGGGACAGCGGACCGGCCGGCCACGAAGGGCCCGGAGAGTAGGCGGCGGGAGGCGAGCGCCGTCCGTGCGGCAGCCGAAGCCATTGCCAATCTGCCGCGCCTCTGTGATGGTGCGGTCAGCAACGGAAGCGGGTAGAGAGCTGTGCTTGCCGGCGTCGCCGGTGGCGCTCGGAGTGGGGAAGCAATGGCCGCCGTCCGATTCCCGGATTTGGGCTTGGACTTTGGGGGTGGACAGCGACGGGTGCCCTTGGCCTTGGGGGGTTTAATAGGCCTGGGAGTTGACTTTTGTGGTTGAAACAAGGGCATTCCGCATTTGTGGTTTATTCTCTCCGTTCATGGAAAGATGTAATTCTCATTTTTTTAGAAATTAATTAAATGATTTAAAGTTTGACCAAAATATATAAAATTATTGATAAAAAAATAAATATAATTAAATTAGTTATAAAATATGCTCCCTCCGTTCTAAATTATAAGACATTTTGATCTTCAAAATATAATCTTTTGCTATGTATTCAGATATATATTAGAATCATCAGCCTGTTCGGCTGGGGCTGAAACGATCATATACGATCGTGGATTATTACTGCTGGCTGGTTTTGTGTGAGAGAAAAATACTATTCTGACCGAAAATTTACGATCGTTTACGACCAAACGAACAGGCTGCGTGTTGATGAGTTGTAAGTTTGTAACAGAACCAATAATACCACTGACAGCTCTCTTGTCTGCCAGGACGTTGTCACATGCCATCTTGCTAGGTCGACCTAGGGCTTCGTATCGAACGCAGACACGTGAATTTGATCTTCGTATCAGAACCGAGTAGAACACAAACAGGTTAGGTTCGAGTAGAGGATGATTTATTTTGAATGTGGATGCATGAGTAGGGATGGAGACTTGGTATCACCGGATAGACAATGACGTTCTAGTCTTTTTAGATGCACAGATTATGTCTAGATACAATAAAAATAATATACCTACAAAAGTCAAAACATCGTATAATTTAAAACGGGTGAAGTATTTTCGTAGTAAACCTAGTTGGAGACATAGATATATATTAATATTATTTATTATAAACTTTGTTAAAATTAAGCTAGCTAGTTTACTTACATAAATCTTATGGTTGTATACTTTTCTAAAGGGAGAAAGTACTACTTTAACTCACTCAGTAGCATTGTACTAAGGACTGTATAACAGAAGTGGATGGGTTGGGGCCACTATGCAAGGGATAGAGGGCTTACACATGTCCTATAAATGGGAAAAATATTCAAAATCTTTTTTCACACTCTTCTCGATTTGTCCATCTCATAATAACTTACAAAGGAAGTTACATTTTATTGTTGAAATTTTTATGTCCGTGCATCCTTTATATATGTAAATTTATTTATAATTTTTCAAGCATCCAGACCATTTTCTTACCATTGAGAATGATGTTTTAACCATAAGTGCTTGTAAAGTCTAGCCAATGCACGTGTAAATGCACCATTCTACCAGAAGAAAAATTATGTGACCTTTTTTTTATCCTAGGAAACATTTCTTCGAACAACTGCTATAAACATTATTATCCTGTTCGTTTGGCTTATAAGTCGTACTTTTTCAGCCAACAAACAATATTTTTCTCTCACAATAAATCAACTAATAGTACTTTCAGTCATGGCTTATCAGCCAAGCGAACAGGGTAATATATATCTCACGAACTGAGCATAGTTTAGACCCTATTTAGTTAAGCTATGGCTTTTAGAAAAGCTGTGGCAAGCTGTGGGTTTTAGAAAAGTAGACGTGGGAAAACAGCCGTGGAAAAGTTGAAGGCCGTTCGGTGACACTGTCGTTGAGAAGCTGTTGCGACTTGTAGTCTACTAGTGGAAGGCCCGCGCCATTGCGCGTGTAGGCAGGTGTAGAGAAGATCTAGAATATGGAGTATATAGACTGTAATAAACAGCTATAGGTTTTCATAAGTAGCATGGTCTAATTTCCATTCAGAATCACAGCGTGTAATAACCACACAGAAAGAAGGTACTACTGGATTTGTATTTGGAACTGCGACCGAATGTAAACAAGGCGAAGTAAGGTGGTCCTGTATGTTTTGAGTTCATGGTTATCATCGCCATTACACGATAAATAGTAACACAGAGCACAACGGATTGAAGCAATATTTGAGTGGAAAGATCTGTACTTAATTTTCTGATAAAAAGAGAAAATAGGCAGGATTTGAGCAGTATTTGGAAGCGTGCAGATAAGCATGTAGTATACACAGTACTAAAAAGTTGTAAAAGTCCATAAACATGTTGTCATTTTCTGTCCTCGAGGCGGCGTTATATATAGATGCATAGGTTTGACATGTGGAGGTGGACTCAGTTGTTTGGTTCTGTGAATCCATACCTGTATAAAATCATAGTATAAGGACGCAAGCATATGTCTGCAAAATTAGATGACAAAAATTCATAATAAAAACTGGAGGCTCAATATTCCCTGGAGAAAGAACCCAATACAGATGTAGGCGAGGCCAAACTGATTCAAAGGTGAAGTGAGGAAAACAAATAGTATAAAACAGCTAAACCCAACACAGATTTAGGCAGCGCCAACTTGATTAGAAGGAACCAGATCATAGGAAAAGAAGAGTAGAAAAGGAAACCTTTTAAGATTTTAGAGGCCTTAGAAAGATATAAATCATGATTTGATGAAGATGCTGGAGTATGAAGGCATCAGAATAGACGTATAATGACAGAGAAAGTTGGATTCATAGTGCATTTGGTAAATTGAATAATAGATAAGTACTCATACACGAGCTAGAATGTTTGTTGTACTTATATTTCTGTAGATGTAACCACCAGCATGTATGACAGGAGTGGTTCCATTTGGAGCATATTAGAACGACATGTTTGTATGAAGAAATTAATTTTGTGAACTAAAGAAGCAAACTCTTAACTTTGCAAATCATGGAGTCCTGGAACGTGGAAAACTGCTCAAACACAAAAACATTTTTTTTCGGACTCCAACATAGCTGGCTCAAACGTAAGGCTTGAGGATTTGAATGCTACAGGTAGCATCTTGTTAACCTATTTCTAATGAAATACCATATGTCCATGGAAAGTATCTACGAGGCACTGGGCTACATGGCCATGCACACGATATACAATTATTTAACTTTAGGATTTAACAATTAATATTTAGCTCTAGAATTTAGCAATGAGCTACCTTATTCTAGCCCGCAAGACATCTAAATATAGGCTAACAAAGCTGTAGATGGCCATGGATTTCAGCAACAGGAACGGACATTATTAAATGGGTTAGTGCTACACCAGGCAGACCTAAAGCTTTTGTTTTGACAATTTTGAACATTTACACTTATGATTTACACTTTTGTCGGAGAACCAAGAGATGACCTGCAGCAAAAATGTACCTTCACATTCACAATTTGCCTGGAATTTTTAGATGCTTCGGGACACTGGCCAGACCAGCAACTTCTAGATGATGAAGAGGCATCAGACATCAGCAACGCAATGTTGCTAGTCTGACGAAGCCGGTGAATTCAGACGAGAATGTACAGCACATGTAAATTCAGTAACAGGCACAGAGTATGTTTAGGACAGCGTACCTTAGATTTTTTATCATCTCCTCTCTAATTGTAGCCACTCTTTGTCCTTGAGAGGCACAGTCTTGGGGTTGTCAATCGAAGCAATGGTACCCAGAACATCTATATAGAATAAAAAGATGGTAACAGAACACATATATGCATAGTACAAAGCACGCGCCATCGCGCGCGTGGGTGAACAAAGTATGGCTGTTATATAGGGGGAAAATATATGTTTGGTTTATGGTCTGAAGATCAGATAAAAGTGGTATCCAAATACATAGATAAAGATTCAGTATAGTATATAAGAGACGATGTGTCAACATATGCGTAGAATCATTTGGCATAGAACTGGTCAGTCATGACATAATCTACAGACACTGAATTTTTTTTTTTTGGAAAATTTCACAAAGGGCGCCGTTTTTTCTGATGAGACGTTATATGCACAGGCTTGAGATTGTAAGGCGATGATCAAGGTCTCTGACGTGCAAATGTAACCCTTTCCATTTCGCAGAAATGATGCGAAACAACACAGCTGCTTCATTGACCATAGTGGTGGGGCAGCAGGAAGGGGTATGTACTGCACAATAGTTAAATAGGCATAGTTTGAACTGGCAAAACTTCTTAGCATCTTCAATTAGAGAAATTAGAAACTGTCCAATCAAATAAATAATCAAGAGAATGTGGGATTATATCATTGGCCCTATAATTGCATAATTGTTGGTTTGATTTTTTATAGGCAATAATGGGGTAGTTTGAGGGAAATACAGCAATGTCAATTTCAGTTTCAGATTCGCTAGAATCAAACATATATGTGATTTTAGATCCGTATGGCAATATTTGAAATTGTTAATCAGGAAATATATGACATGTAAATCCTGAGGCAATGATTTTTCTTGTTATGTTTGTTGGCAGAGATGAGAAGACAATCCTAACAGAAGATCATTTAGAGAATGTTTGATTTTTCATCACCTATTTGAAGTAGTCAATTAGGAAATATGCGGGTTGCATTACATCAAAATTCATATGGCATGTAAATTTTGAGGCAATGCTTTTTCTTCTTATCGTTGGCAAAGAAATTCACCCACCGAAGCAGATGGACCAGGAGGACGGAACCAAAATGCATACCTAAGGAGAAAACAAAGATAGAAGTTGGATCCATAGGAAGCTCAAACATAGGCGGCCATTGGAGCCACCCAGACTATTAATCTCTGCCGAACAACAGAAGCTGGTGGTAGCAAAAGCAGATCTCTCTATGCAGCCCAAATGCACAAATGGAAAAGTAGCAAAAATAACAGTAAACATATCAGTGCCCTAGGAGCAGAAAGCCAACCTTTTCTGTGAAGTTTAAGCCAACCTAGCAGATGAACGTTGATTTCTCGTGACTCCGCTAACTCCCAGTTTATCTTATGGAGTTTAGAGCGTACCTGCATTCCAAACTGAAACTATTGCACGGTTAAAAAAATACAATGAGATCAAATGTTTAGGCAAATTTGATTTAACCATGAAAAATGTATGTGCCTTAAACTATGATCACCAGCAATTGGATTACTGAACTGCAACTGTAGTTTTCAAACTATTTACCTAACTACAACTTGTAGAGAGTGTACATGGTACCATTTAGCACTGACGAGGTACAATGAATTTCATTTTACCGCAGAAGAAATATGAATTCAGTTTATCGCAAGGGGAAACAGAATATAAATATCCATATTGCAAAGTTATCTTACAGGTTGCAAAGCTATACTCCAGATTGCAGCGGCAAAGTTCATATTAGGTAAAAGGAAAGTCACATTTCAGATAGCAAAGCTATACCCAGTGTAGTAGGTATAGAGTACGAATCATAGAAGGATGCATAGCTTCAGTTCAGAAATCTAAAGAAAAAAAATAGAAATACTCTCATTTTGCAGTGGTACCAAGTAATAAATTACCTTGCTAGGAAGCCCAACTGGCTTTACTACTCTGCAGATCACTGCAGGCAGTACCACTTGGTCCATTGCCCTGCCTGCCTTGTCCCTACTTGCTGCAATCAGACAGTTGGCACTTGCATCGACCCAAAGACAACACAATTGTCATGGTAAGCCTGTTGCTGAGTCGTCATGAAGGTACACACTAGAAATTTAATGCTAGGACCAAGTTTTTTTTCTTATTTACCTTTGAAAGTTTAGCGCCGCTCGCGCCATTGGCCCGGCTGCCTTGCCCCTACTCGCTGCAATGAAACACCTGCCACCTGCATAAGGCAAAATAATGTATAAATTTCTATGGTCACTGAGACAACCATGCATAAGTAACCAGGTGGAGGTCTAATGAATCAGGAAGCGCACATAATATGAGAAGACAAAATTACATATATTACTATAGGTATAGTTAAGGCTTTATGTAAACCGGAATGAGGCGAGGATTGAAGCAACCATGTCCCTTGAACTGAATAATTCCATGTATAAACGGGCGAATCACAATGGCAATGAGAACAAAAAAAACAGAAGGGAAACCAAATACGTCCCTGGACTGAGCTGAAGGAAAAGGATAGATCATAACAGCGCAGTTTACCAAGTGTATTAGCATAGTGATTTCCATATTATACTGGGAAAAAAACACATCCACTAAATAATCAGGAAGGCAAATGAGGTTTACAAATTCCTGTACTATAGCAGATTGAACCCGGGAAAAATAATTTTAGAATTGCAGGCAGTGTCAGACTATAATGACAAAGACGGCGTACCTGAACATACTCAGTCTTTTTGGGTTCAGATCAACACCAATTATCCTGGACGCTCCAGCAATCCTTGCACTTTCTGTAGCCTACTCATGCAAATATGCAGGGCAATCAGATGCAAATCCACAGGAAAAATTAACGATTGCTGAAAGCAAGGCCAACATGCAACAGCTCCTTGGACCAAAAAATAACGATTGCTGAACCAAGACCTTCAGAAAGAAACTGGTAAGCCAACATCCGCAGATATATAACCTCAAACATGCATACCCAAATTGGAGTCATGACCACAACTATTAATCCTGGACGCTCCAGCAATCCTTGCACTTTCTGTAGCCTACTCATGCAAATATGCAGGGCAATCAGATGCAAATCCACAGGAAAAATTAACGATTGCTGAAAGCAAGGCCAACATGCAACAGCTCCTTGGACCAAAAAATAACGATTGAAGACCTTCAGAAAGAAACTGGTAAGCCAACATCCGCAGATATATAACCTCAAACATGCATACCCAAATTGGAGTCATGACCACAACTATTACTGCAACTCTTATAAGAAACCACTCCAAACCCACTCATTGCATATACATACCAATAATCAAACTGCAAGAAATAGAAAAAAGCCACACATCACAAATATGGAAAATCCAGTAATACTATACAACCAATGTGGCATAGATCAAGGCATACCATTTGTCTGATATCAGGATTAGTTGAAGCACGAGATAAAAAAAAGGATTAGTTGAAGCACGACTCAATTTGACCATACAATCTCGAGGATCATCGCTCCATCTGCTGCTTTTGGACAATAATAGTGTATATAATATTGAAACAAATTTATAATGAAAAATCATATCATAGAACCCAACTTCATGTAAACTTATTTAATGCAAATTTGTATGGCTCAGTTAAGTACACCACTCTAATCCACAACACTAGATGGTCCATCTGGGCATTAAGCACTTGAGCAGGGACTCATTTGAAGAAATATGCTATTAAGAACATGACTGTTGCATTATAAAGATATTTAAGAATTAGTTTTTCCTAAACCTAACTAACAGAAACCTGTGGCACATGAAATCAGCGGGTAAGGCTGCACAGGTGAAAGAGAGGAGGAGCAAGGAAGACAGGCCACGTTCACCTGGGGCTAGTGGCGCCAGATTCGTCGCCGGGCGCCCGTACCTGCGGCAACGCATGGGGCTTGCTCGCGGCGGGGCGCCGGCAGCCTCCGTGCGTAGACCTGCCTGCGCCGGCGGGCTGCACACTGGCGGGCAGCGGCGGGACCCGCCCTAGCCGGTGCGGCGCAGCGGGCGCCGTGGCCCTGCGCCCGTCGAGAGGAAGAGAGAGCGCGGGGATGGAGAGAGGAAGGAGAGAGTAGAGGAAGAGGAAGGGAGGCGCGTGCGGGGGCGGCACCCGCGGTGGCGTCGTGGCGACCTGCGGGAGGAGCGGAGGAGGACGGGGAAGAGATAAGGAAGAGGCCTTTTTTTTGCCGGAAGGATCAGAATCCGAAGCCCTGTATATATTGTGTGGCCTAGCTCCGGAGCAGAAGCTGGACGACACCGAGAGAAGCAGAGGGAAAGCGGACGGAAGCGACGGAGGAGAAGAAGCCGCCGCTTCCGGCCGAATCCGCTCCGAGCGATCACAGCCACACGATGATAGATCTAACGGCCGAAATCAATTGGAGCGACGTGGACGGTGTCTCCTTCTTGGAGTCACCGCGGGCTTGTGTAGGTAAATTTCCTCTTTAGAAATTAAAAAGTTACTTTTGTACTATTTGATTGTCTCTTATGGCTTTACAGTTAGCCCCTTGTTATTTGTTCAATTCATATGTACAAGTCCTCCAGATCAGGAAATCGAGCACTCGAGCCCATGGCCATGCACGCACCCATGGCGGCGCTCGAGCCCGCACCCGAGCACGCGCCGGCGGCCGGCCTTGGCCCGTTGCTCGGCGGTAGGGCCGCCCTTCAGCCTTGGCTGCATCGCAGGGAAGGGCAGAGGCCTTGGCCGCATCGCATCGGAGGAGCGACTAGCGAGTCGGAGGCCACTCCGAAGCTCCATTGCAACACAACAGGGAAGTGCAGAGTCCCATGCCGTCTCCAATGGAGCTAGAGGAGGAGCGCTCCACCGTGTAGTGTGTTACAAACGATAGGCAATATAAACGATAAAGAACAGTAGATCAAACATAAGGGACACGAGATTTTAATATGGAAAACCCTCCTAAGAAAGAAGGAAAAAAATCACGGGTACCAGCTAGCAAATCTTCACTATATCGGGTGAGGTTATAAACGTCGGGGATTTATAACTTTTTTTATCCCAAGACGGCGGCTTACCGGAGGTATATATAGAGATGGAAAACTCTAATAGGTGACGATCCATACCACGGGGGGCTCCACCCCCCTCCCCCCCCCCCCCCCCCGAGGCGCGATAGGGAAACATGATGGGCTAACTTCATCCTCCGCTTCGCTTCGGCCCAAGCCTTCCGGCGACGGGCCTCGCTTCGCTCCGGCAGAAGTTAGCATTTATCTTGTACATAACTGAATTTGGATCACAACTCAACAAACTCTACCTTGACACAAATTCCTTCTTGTAGCATATCACGAATCTTCACCCTGAAACAACAAAGAAATACTTCCGGTGCCAAATAGCCTCTTGGGCTAAACAGTTATACCAACTAAGCTTGAGCAAAGCTCAAACTTAGCAACAGGAACTGGCTTTGTTAACATATCAGTAGGATTATCATGTGTGCTTATCTTGCATACCTTCAGCTTAACTTGCGCAACAACATCGCGAACATAATGGTATTTGACATCAATGTGCTTCGTTCTCTCATGGAAAATCTGATCTTTAATGAGACATACAGCACTTTGACTGTCATAAAATAAATTAATGCAAGAATCATCTCCACAAAGCTCAGCAAATAAACCTTTCAACCAAACCGATTCTTTATATGCTTCAGCAACAACCATGTATTTTGCTTCAGTGGTAGACAGGGCAACAACGGGCTGCAATGTTGCCCTCCAACTTATAGCACAACCACCAATAGTGAACACATAACCTGTGAGAGATCTCCTCTTATCCAAATCGGTAGCAAAATCTGAATCCACGTAGCCAGTGAGTCCCTTATCAGTCTTGCCAAACTTCAAACAGGCATTTGTTGTGCCACGAAGGTACCTGAAAATCCACTAAATAGCCTTTTAATGTTCTTTACCAGGATTAGCCATATATCTACTAACCAAACTCATAGCATATGATAAATCTGGACGAGAGCAAACATGGCATACATTAAAGAACCAACAGCACTAGAATATGGAACTCTTGACATGTACTCAAAATCCTCATCCGTACTAGCACATTGTAAAGCCAATAATTTAAAATGAGGAGTAATGAGAGTGCTAACAAACTTTGCATCATGTATGTTGAAACGATGAAGAATTTTCTTAATGTAACTTTGATGACTAAGAAATAACAAACCAAAATTTCATATTCTAGTGCTTTACAACGCGGGTCTGGAGATGCAGGGGAGGGAGTGCGATCAGGATGCAGGGGTGTGTGAGACACGACCGACAGTTGTGAGGTCATAGAGTAGAGGAAGAGGGCCTCTGCCGGAGTGGAGGAAGAGGGCCACCGCCGGGCTGGGGTAGGGGCAGAGGTGCTCGCTAGTGACGCCCACCCGCCGCCGAAGCCGGTGAGGACGGAGGTGGCGCGAGGCGACTGCGCTCGCCCACGGCGGCGCTACGGGGAGCCTGTGGGGGTGGCATTGCATGCGCTTGACCACGGCAACCTCGAGGCCCGCGGTGGTGGGCGACAGCCAGGGTAGGAGCTTGGATCCTGCCGGAGCTGAAGGGGAAGAAGCGAGAGAGCTTGTGCCAGCCATGGAAGAGGGGACCTTGCCACTCACGAGCGCGGGAGGGGCCGCGGGGTCGCTGGAGCGTTGCCATCGACCGAAGAGGGAGGAGCGGCGCCTCCTAGACAACGGGAAGGGCTTGCGACGGGGAAGACGCCAATAGATGGGAGAAGAAAATAACGATTAGTTTCGTAACCACGTGGGTAATGTTTTCTCCCAAAAGTCATTGAAAGCAGAGACGGAGATGCTTTTGGATTTATACTGAACTAAAAGCTATTTTTAAGCAAAAGAACATGTGACTTTTGAATCCTTTGGTTGAGCTTTTGGCTTTTGGGGGCAAAAGCCAAAGCCCAAAGCTCAACCAAACACCCCCTTAGTTGGTTGGTTTCTTATGACAGATCCTGTCCATCTGAGTTTAAGTTCTTGACTTAACATATATGGATGCACGTATTATCCTGCATTTATTTTATGATTTAATGACATTATTCTTTTGGCAGTAGGCAACGCGCCCGTGACAGCGAGACACCTGTGGTGACTTCATTAATCTTGAGATTTGTCGAACCTTTAAAGGTGCTTATAGGGATAGGATGTGCGTGCATACATTCATAGGAATGAATGTGCGTTTGTGTATATAAGCATCTACGTCTATATCAGGTCTCACAAAAAAATAAACAATATACCTCTACAACAACGTATCTTTGTGCTAAATATAAGAGATTGCAAGTTTATTCTAAATTTATCTAAATTAATAGAAAAATATCAACACTAAAAGGTCCTAATGGCTAGAGGGGGGTAAATAGCCTATTAAAATTTTTTACAACAACACTTAGCAAACCGGTTAGACAATTATGAGGCAAAGCAAGTGTTGCACAAGCCTACTAAAATAGAAGCCACCTACCATAATTCTAGTTCTAACCACACAATGGCTATGTCACTATACTAAGTTAGTATGCTCTCAAAGGCTAACTAAAGAGCCACACTAACCAAACTAACAAGCTCTCACAACTAGCTACACTAAAGAGCTTGATAACTAGTTTGCAGTAATATAAAGAGAGTGAGCAAGATGGTTATACTGCCAAGTCGAGAAGTGAACAATCAATCACAAGATGATATTTGCTTCCACAATTGAAGCACCTTCTTGACTCTTCCTTGTTCTTAGATGAAGATTTCTTCCTTCTAGCATGATATCCTTTCTTCATCATAAACTTCCCAAATCTCTTGACAAAGAGAGTCATCTTCTCATCATCATCATCATCCCATAAGCCATCATCTTCACTTGATGTATCTTGCTTTGCCTTGCCCTTGGATGATGTGGCCTTGAATGCCACGCTCTTTTTCTTCTCATCTTTCTTCTTCTTCTTTTCTTCCTTAACATCATCATCTCTATATGTATCATCGGTCATTATATCTCCCAACACTTAGTTTGGTGTCATGGTGTCCAAACCACTCCTCACTAGAATAGTGACCAATGTGCCAAATCTTGAAGGCAAACATCTTAAGAACATATGGGAGAAGTCCTTGTCCTTCACCTCTTCTCCAAGTGCTTTCAGATCATTGACAAGCACTTGAAGCCTATGGAACATCTTCGGCACACTCTCATCCTCCTTCATCTTGAAGCTTGCAAACTTCTCTTTGAGAATGTATGCCTTTGCACCCTTCACGGCTTAAGTGCCCTCAAATGATTCCTCCAATTTCTTCTATGCCTCATGAGCTCTCTCAATGTTCTTGATTTGCTCAAAAGTTCTCTCATCCAAAGCATCATGGATGGCACTAAGAGCAATGTCATTATTTTAGAGTAGCATTTCTTTGGTAGCGGTGGGAGCCTCTTCATCTTCAATCTCAATCTTTGTCTCTACCACCTTCCAAACCTTTCTATTGATTGACTTGATATAGGTTGTCATCTTAGCTTTCCAATAGGGATAATTTGAGCCATTAAATTGGGGTAGCTTCTTGATGTTGTTGATTTGAGCCATTTTTACACCAAAGGTTGTTAAGCCTCAAATCATGGTGACCTCGGTTCCGATACCACTTGAAAGGTCCTAATGGCTAGAGGGGGTGAATAGCCTATTAAAAATTTCTACAACAACACTTAGCAAACCGGTTAGACAATTATGAGGCGAAGCAAGTGTTGCGCTAGCCAACTAAAAATACAAGCCACCTACCACAATTCTAGTTTCTATAGTTTCTAATCACACAATGTCTATGTCACTATACTAAGTTAGTGTGCTCTCAAAGACTAACTAAAGAGCCACACTAACCAAACTAACAAGCTCTCACAACTAGCTACACTAAAGAGCTTGATAACTAGTTTGCGGTAATGTAAAGAGAGTGAGCAAGATGGTTATACCGCCGAGTCGAGGAGTGAACCAATCAATCACAAAAATGAATACCAATGAAGACCAATCACCTTGGAATCAAATGATGACACAATAATTTTTTACCGAGGTTCACTTGCTTGCCAGCAAGCTAGTCCTCATTGTGGCGATTCACTCACTTGAAGGTTCACGCGCTAATTGGCATCACACGCCAAACCCTCAATAGGGTGCCGCACAACCAACACAAGATGAGGATCACACAAGCCACGAGCAATTCACTAGAGTACCTTTTGGCTCTCCGCCGAGGAAAGGTCAAGAACCCCACACAATCACCACGATCAGAGCCGGAGATAATCCCCAACCTCCGCTCGACGATCCTCGCTGCTCCAAGCCGTCTAGGTGGCCGCAACCACCAAGAGTAACAAGCGAATCCCACAGCGAAACACGAACACCAAGTGCCTCTAGATGCAAACACTCAAGCAATGCACTTGAATTCTCCACTTGAATTCTCTCCCAATCTCACAAAGATGTTGAATCTATGATGGAGATGAGTAGGAGGGCTTTGGCTAAGCTCACAATGTTGCTATGTCAATGCAAATGGCCAAGAGAGTGAGCTAGAGCCAGCCATGGGGCTTAAATAGAAGCCCCCACGAAATAGAGTCGTTGTACCCCTTCATTGGGCACTGCTCGGGGTGACCGGACGCTCCGGTCAGATCGACCGGACGCTCCGATCAGATCGACCGGACGTAGGACCCCAGCGTTCGGTCGCTCGATGCTTGCCACGTGTCATCAGCTTCAAACATTGATCGCCCAATCTCAACGGTCATTAGTACATTTAAGTAGTGACCGAACGCAGCATAGTGCCACAACCGGACGCAGAACACCAGCATTCGGTCACTTCCAGTAAGGTTCTAGCTACGACCGAACATGCTAGTTTGATCATGACTGGACGTAGGGCCCCAACGTCCTGTAATTTCTAGTAAGCCTCCACTCATGACCGGATGCTCAACTAGACTCACCCAGCGTCCGGTCACTCACTGTCTCCTCTGTGCACTGCCACGTCAGCAGGACCGGATGCACCTCGCCAGCATCCGGTCACAAAGTGACCCAGCGTCCGGTCAAGACCAACGCTAGCATCTTCATAGCTTCCATTGACCGGACGCTCCGGTCCAGTTGAGACCAGCGTCCGGTGTACTCTGTGAAACCCTGTCTTTTCTGTATAGGGTGTCGGTGGCACCGTTGGACTGTCCACACTCTATGGGCGGACACTCCACTGATGAAGTTTCTAACCCTTGCTCAAATGTACCAACCACCAAGTGTATCATCTTGTGCACATGTGTGTTAGCATATTTTCACAAAACATTTTCAAGGATGTTAGCACTCCACTAGATCCTAAATGCATATGCAATGAGTTAGAGCATCTAGTGGCACTTTGATAACCACATTTCAATACGAGTTTCACCCCTCTTAATACTATGGCTATCGAACCTAAATGTGATCATACTCGCTAAGTGTCTTGATCACCTAAACAAAATGGCTCCTTCCACTTATACCTTTACCTTAAGCCTTTTGTTTTTCTCTTTCTTCTTTTCAAGTCCAAGCACTAGATCATCACCATGACATCACCATCATCATGTCATGATCATCATTTGCTTCACCACTTGGAATGTGCTACATATCCAATGATCACTTTGATAAACTAGGTTAGCACTTAGGGTTTCATCAATTCACCAAAACCAAACTAGAGCTTTTAATCTCCCCCTTTTTGGTAACTGATGACAACCCTTACACAAAGATATGAATTAAAATTTAATTGTATCCATGTTGCTTGCCTAAGCATATTTATTATGTGTAAAAGGATATGGACAAGTTTCATAAACCTCGTATGGTAGCAATTGCCCCCCCTACATATGTGCTAAGAGTTTAGACTATAGTTTGCACATATGCTTAGATAGGAAATATAGGAGACAATGTCTACCAAATGATGCTAAGGTATAAAAGATGGACCTTTGAAGCGTGATACCAATCGGAGTGCACCAATATACCATCCTTAGCACCATTATTAGCTTGATACCACTTGGAACTGAAATCGCTAGATAACCTATGCATGCTAGTTTTTCATTTCATCATTCAAACCTACAACTAGCATACACCACACAAGCATGGATATTGAAATTTAAAACTTGTGCCATGCAAGCAAACATATGAAATGCACATTCAAATGCACCATACAAGTTTATGAGCTTGCTCCTCCTACTTGTGTGCTCAAAATTTTAATTGATCCCTTTCCTTTGTCATATCTCTCCCCCTATACCAAGTTCTCCCCCTTTGTTATCTTTTCATTATCTTAGTACACTAATATCTTTGTTTTTCTCCCCATGTACTAATATCTTTGTTTTTCTCCCCCTTTGTCATCAATTACCACAAAGGTTCAAAATGTAGATAGGTTGAGATTATCAATGTCAATCAATGGGGTGAGGATCAATTTTCCAAATTTGGTCCAATCTAGATCATTTGCCAAAGATATTTAACTCGGTTTGATCCAAGGACAAGCTTCTTCACACCTCCAAATAAGGGTTATCTTGTACCATGTTGAGTTAAACACTTAGAGCTCATTTTCTAGATTAAACACTAGGTTTACAAGCCCACAAACATGTCATATGCTACCACTAAATCAAAATAAGCATAGAAGCAATAGTGGTACCATATAATCATCAAATTCATTTGATTTTCATGAATGTGCCTATTAAATATGAAAGATGTCTAGATGCACTAAACAAGTCCTTAGCAAGGATGTATGCCATGCTAATCAACTTTTACCTTGAATAGCTCGAAGGAGAGGCATGTCATATAAGTGGGAGGTGCATCAACACATATTTGAGAAATCCAATATGTTCAACTCATTCCTTAGCTTGCAAAACCTTTTCTCATCCAATGCCTTGGTGAATATATCGGCAAGTTGATCTTTGATGCCTACACTCTTAATATAAATGTCTCCTTTTTGTTGGTGATCTCTTATGAAATTGTGGTGAACATCAATGTGCTTTGTTCTTGCATGTTGAACCGAATTGTTGGTCAACTTGATTGCACTTTCATTGTCACATAGCAATGGCACTTTCTTGAACTTGATTCCAAAGTCACTCAAAGTGGCCTTCATCTAAAGTATTTGTGCACAACAACTACCGACGGATATGTATTCGGCTTCAGCGGTTGATAATGCAACACTATTTTGCTTCTTTGATGACCATAAAACAAGTGATCCTCCCAACAATTGGCATGTGCCTGAGGTGCTCTTCCTTTCAACCTTGCATCCCGCATAATACGAGTCAGAGTAACTAACGAGCTCAAAGGTTCATTTAAGTAGTGACCGGACGCAACACAGTGTCATGACCGAACGCAGGACCCTAGCGTCCGGTCACTTCCAGTAAGGTTCCAGCTGCGACTGGACATGTCAGTTTGATCATGACTGGACGCAGGACCCCAGTGTCCTGTCATTTCCAGTAAGCCTCCACTCATGACCGGACGCTCGACCGGACTCACCCAGCGTCCAGTCACTCACTTTCTCCTCTGTGCACTGCCACATCAGCAGGACCGAACGCACCCCGCCAGCATCCGGTCGAAGACTGACACCAGCATCTTTACTGCTTCCATTGACCAGACGCTCCAGTCTAGTTGAGACCAACTGAAAGGTCCTAATGGCTAGAGGGGGGGTCAATAGCCTAATAAAAATTTCTACAACAACACTTAACAAAATGGTTAGACAATTATGAGGCGAAGCAAGTGTTGTGCTAGCCTACTAAAAATGCAAGCCACCTACCACAATTCTAGTTTAGATAGTATCTATTCACACAATAGCTATGATACTACTCTATGTTAGTGTGCTCTCAAAGGCTAACTAAAGAGTAACACCAACCAAGCAAGTAAGCTCTCACAACTAGCTACACTAAAGAGCTTGTCAACTAGTTTGCGGTAATGTAAAGAGAGTGATCAAGAAGGTTATACCGCCGTGTAGATGAAGGAACCAATCAATCACAAGGATGAATAACAATGAAGACCAATCACCTCAGAATCAATGATGAACACAATGATTTTTTACCGAGGTTCACTTGCTTGCCGGCAAGCTAGTCCTCGTTGTGGCGATTCACTCACTTGGAGGTTCACGCGCTAATTGGCTTCACATGCCAAACCCTCAATAGGGTGCCGCACAACTAACACAAGATGAGGATCACACAAGCCACGAGCAATCCACTAGAGTACCTTTTGGCTCTCCGCCAGAGAAAGGTCAAGAACCCCTCACCATCACCACGATCGGAGCCGGAGACAATCACCACCCTCCACTCGACGATCCTCGCTGCTCCAAGCCGTCTAGGTGGCGGCAACCACCAAGAGTAACAAGTGAATCCCGCAGCGAAACACGAACACCAAGTGCCTCTAGATGCAAACACTCAAGCAATGCACTTGGATTCACTCCCAATCTCACAAAGATGATGAATCAATGATGAAGATGAATGGGAGGGCTTTGGCTAAGCTCACAAGGTTGCTATGTCAATGAAAATGGCCAAAGATGTGAGCTTCAGCCGGCCATGGGGCTTAAATAGAAGCCCCCATGAAATAGAGCCGTTGTACCCCTTCACTGGGCATAGCACGGGGTGATCGGACGCTCCGGTCCGATCGACCGGAAGCTGGCCCTCAGCTCCCGGTCACGTGATACACACCACGTGTCCCCTCTCTTTGAATACTGTTCGCACGATCTCAACGGTCGTCTGTTGACCGGACGCAGCGCACAAACTGACCGGACACTAAGCCTCCAGCGTTCGGTCGTTTCCAGTAAGGTTCCAGAAACGATTTTCTTCGACCGGACGTGTCCGGTCATGCTTGACCGGACCCTGCAAGCATCCGGTCACTCAGTGACTTTTCTCTGCGATGTCTGACAACAGGACCGGACACACCCTGCCAGCATCCGGTCGCTGAGCGACCCAGCGTCCGGTCGTTTGATCGACGCCAGCATCTCCGCTGTTACAACTAACCGGACGCGCCGGTTCCTCTGGGACCAGCGTCCTATCACCTTGTGACCAGCGAGACTAACTTCTTTTCACCTCTAACTTCTTCACCCTTGCTCAAATGTGCCAACCACCAAGTGTATCACCTTGTGCACATGTGTTAGCATATTTTCACAAACATTTTCAAGGGTGTTAGCACTCCACTAGATCCTAAATGCATATGCAATGAGTTAGAGCATCTAGTGGCACTTTGATAACCACATTCCGATACGAGTTTTAGCCCTCTTAATAGTACGGCTATCAAACCTAAATATGATCACACTCTCTAAGTGTCTTGATTACCAAAATAAAATAGCTCCTACAATTTATACCTTTACCTTGAGCTTTTTGTTTTTCCCTTTCTTCTTTCCAAGTCCAAGCACTTGATCATCATCATGGCATCACCATCATCATGTCATGATCTTCATTTGCTTCACCACTTGGAATGTGCTACCTATCTCATGATCACTTGATAAACTAGGTTAGCACTTAGGGTTTTATCAATTCACCAAAACTAAACTAGAGCTTTCACCAACGTCCGGTGCACTCTGTGAAACCCTATCTTTTCTGTATAGGACGCCGGTGGCACCGTCGGACTATCCACACTCTATGGGCAGACACTCCGTCGGTGAAGTTTCTAACCCTTGCTTAAATATGCCAACCACCAAGTGTATCATCTTGTGCACATGTGTATTAGCATATTTTCACAAAACATTTTTAAGGGTGTTAGCACTCCACTAGATCCTAAATGCATATGCAATGAGTTAGAGCATCTAGTGGCACTTTGATAACTGTATTTCAATACGAGTTTCACCCCTCTTAATACTACGGCTATCGAACCTAAATGTGATCACACTCGCTAAGTGTCTTGATCACCGAAACAAAATAGCTCCTACCACTTATACCTTTGCCTTGAGCCTTTTGTTTTTCTCTGTCTTCTTTTCAAGTCCAAGCACTAGATTATCACCATGACATCACCATCATTATGTCATGATCATCATTTGCTTCACCACTTGAAATGTGCTACCTATCTCATAATCACTTTGATAAACTAGGTTAGCACTTAGGGTTTTATCAATTCACCAAAACCAAACTAGAACTTTCAAACACATGTCACATCGATTTTACCCAATACTCCCTCGGTCCAAAAAAGAATGACATCATAAAATGTGTGTCGGTCAAACTAGTATGTTTATAAAAATATTAGTAACATTTATATCTCTAAATAAGTTTATTATAAAAATATATTCACTGAGCTATCTAATAATACTAATTATAATCCTAAAATACTAATATTATATATATATATTTAGTCAAAGTTATAAATATTTGAATTTTCGAAAAGTGAGAATGACACTCTATGGGATGGAGAAAGCGCTCTTAAAATGGGAGCGAAAGCGCTCCAAGTGAGAGAGAGACAAAAAGATGATAACATTATATATCTATTAGCGGAGTATCCAAATACATTATAGCTAGTTAAATTTTAGTTAACTAACTTTTAGTTATTAGAGCTAACATCTACCTTATCCAAACAGGCTCGTACTTGGTTTTATTTTTATCCCTGTTACAGAGTGAGAGAGATGAACCATTTTAAAACAGATTTGCATGGGGCATGTGCACAGATTATATACATCAGACAGATCAGCAAAAGCTTGCATAGGGTTCCAGATCCAAGTTGCCATAAAGTTGGCTCAGAATCCCGTGCATGATTAGGTCCTGTTTAGATAATATGCTAAAACATAGGAGTTAATTCATAGGCTCTGTTCGGTTTACCCCATATTTAGCTTATTCAGCTTTTTTTTTAACCAGAACAGTGTTTTTCTCTCACAACAATTCAGCCGGAACAGTGTTTTCAGCCAGTTTCAGCCCAGCGAACGGGAATGTTTATACTAATTAACTCTTAATAGTTTCTAGCAATCTTCGTCTATTTGAAACGTAGGAATTTCCATGCATGATTAGGTCCTGTGTTAGATAATAGATATGCTAAAACCTAGGAGTTAATTCATAATGTTTACATTAATTAACTCTTAATAGTTTCTAGCAATGTTCGCCTATTTGAAACGTAGGAATTTTGCATGAATCATATAGAAATTTTATAGGAATCGGTTCAATTTTATGGAGAGGAAAAAAATTCCCACATTGTTCTTAACCAGTTCCTAGCAACCTTCGCCTTGCTAATTTTTGCTAGCAGTTAGTATACCTGTACAGCTTTATAGACTTGTCTATTTGATCCAACGTTGCTATCTTTTTTCTGCTACTCCTAGTGTATATTTAAGTGCATAGTAAAAGCTATAAATCTAAAAAAAAACCAAAACATCTTATAATTTGAAATAAAAGTAGTATATTGGGTCCAAACAAGGGTTAGTCCATCGAATGGAGATTCACGCCTTCAAATCAGAAGCCCGCCACTACCAGAAACATTAACTTTGCCGTGTGCCATAGGCACTCGACAAAGACCAAAAAACACTCGGCAAAGGCTTTGTCAAGTGTAACACTCGACAAAAAGCACGCTGCATCTACAGTGTCGGCAAACAGCTATTTGCCGAGTGTTTTTTATCGCGCACTCGGCAAATAGTTTGCCGAGTGTCAAATTTGACACTCAGCAAAAAAAAAAGTGGTTTGCCAAGTGTTTTTCCAAAATACACTTGGCAAAGGATTATTGTTTGCCAAGTGTTTTTTGGAATAACACTCGGCAAACCTATTTTTCAAAAAAAAATCTCAGCATACCATTATTGTTTGCCGATTGTTTTTGGGAATTACACTCGACAAACCTATTTTCCAAAGAAAAAATATTTTTTTTCTCAGCATACCATTATTGTTTGCCGAGTGTTTTTGGGAATTACACTCGGTAAACCTATTTTCCAAAGAAAAAAAATAATTTTTTTCTCAGCATATCTGTGCACCTGCTTCACAACTCAAGAGAAAATTTAATCTTATCCAAAATTGAAAAGAAATATCTTACAAGCTGCCTAAAAAATAGCTTTTCTGCAAGCTAGTCCAAAATCAATGGTAACAAGGCCACTAAAATGATATACATGTTGTACAGAGTTATAGGCTAGGTAGCTAATTTTGCCAACATAATGAATGCTAATGATCCAGGGTATAATTGCAGTGAGCACAATCACTAATCATAAAATTAGAAATACAAGCAGCAGACAAAAATGGTATCAGTCACTAAAGCATTGCAAAAAAAAAGAAGCAAATCTTATAACACTATGATATATACTCTACCCAATATAGGGTATACAACTACTGTCGTTGTAAGCTAGCATTGGCCCAATTAAAGTGATAACCATTGATTAAAGAATAAGTATGTGCTAACAAAGTCTCAATCAATGGAATTTCAAAACGTAAATTCTGAGCAAATAAACAAATTTACATAAGAATATGGCATATGCAAGCTAAACATGTATTTGAGAAGTTCCAAAGCAAACTGAGAAGGCCATTACCAATCACCATGCTTTGGTTGTTTCATCATGAAAGCTTCCAAGTAATTTGGCCCAATATGTAAAAAAGGTGAATTGAGATCCAGTCTACTGAGTACGGTAAGATTCAAAAGGAGATAAAACATTGGAAATAGATATTTACCTTTGCGCTAGCAATATGGCCTTGTTATACTTCTGTTATAGTGAGAGACAAAATTAGCAACTCATAGTTAAATAGTGGGCTTTGAGAATAATGGCATCACAGATGGACTAAAGGAAAAAAAATATCATATTTAAGCTCCTGAATGTCTATAAACTATCTATTTGCTTCTTAGCAACGAAAAGTTTTAATTGTAAGGCTTGGAGCAGACACCATCCAGGCATCCACATAGTTGCACAGAAGTAAACAAAGTTTAGTTTTTATTTGTCGAATTCCAGTGTTCTGCAACTCTATAGGACGGTAAATAGATGACCTAAAACAATATGGACTAAGACAAAAATATAAGTAGTAGAACTGACAATAAGTCAATGATACATGTAGCAAGATACAAAGCTAACGAGAGATCACTAAACCGTAGACCCAATTGACATGGGTGATAAAATAAATATCAAAGTTAGTAGGCATAATACATATACACACTTGTGATTACATCAGATCCGAATACAAATAGCTAAATAGCTCAAGTTAGAGTTCTGGTGCTCAATTTGGCATAGCAGGAAGGGAAGAGAAGGAGCGGGCATACCTGGTGTGGTGGGTTCCTGTCACCAGCAATGGGCCCAAAGAAGACATGGGAAGCTTGGCGTAGGGCGGCGGCGGTACCTGACGGACGGGCACCGTGTCCTACCTCTCCTCGCCTGCTGGCGGCAACCACGCCGAGGCCAACATGGTGCCCTTCCATGTAGAGGAGGGAGCTGCCGATGACCGGATTTGGAGGAGGGAGAGGATTTGGACGAAATTATAAACCCTAATAAAAATGCCCAAATTCCAAATCTGTCGAACTCTAAACCTAAGACTACGATAAAGAATCTCACCGGCGGCCATAGGCCTGGCTGTTGCCGCCGTGCGCGTCAGGACAGCTAACCGCCGTTGTGCGACCTCGGGCCGTCTCCCGGCCACGCGCACCTGAGGTCGCGTGCATAAGCGCCATCATTACGCATAGCCGGGCATAGGGCCGCACCACAGCCACCCATGCCTCCGCCTCCATCCATGCCACCACCTCCACTACCACCCATGTTGCGGCACCGGATCCGGAGGGAGGAGGGAGGGATGCGGCGGGGCCAGATCCGAAGGGAAGGGGCGGTGCGGCGGCTGGATCTGGGAGGGAGGGAGGGAGGCGGCGGCGCCGGATCCGGGAGGGAGGGAGGGAGGTAGGTGGCGGGGCCGGATCCGGAGGGGAGGGGCCGGCGCCGGGGAAGAGAGGGAGGTGAGGGGGCCGGCAGCACGCGGGAGAGGATGGGAGGCGGGAGCGAGCTGGGAGGGAGGGGAGGGGGTGTGTGCGTCGTGATGGATGGGAGGGGCGGGTGGGAGATTTTAGGGGTGCGTCATTTTTTTATTTGCCGAGTGTTTTTGTTTGACACTCGACAAACCCTCTATTTTTTTATTTTTTATTTATTTTTCTCTTTTCATGGGAGGAGAAAAAATAGCAAGCTCAGAAAGTTTGAGCTCAATCTAATGTATAGAAAAAGTTTCAAGCTCAAACGATGGTTGAACCGTCACTTCGCCTTCAAACCTGTTCCGTTCTCTCTCGATACCACAATTCTTCCTTAGAGATGCTTCGGTTTCTAAGCAATGTACGTTACAACTTTTTCGAAATCTTCTCAATTTTTTACCATAGCCTCTACATATCATATCACGATACAATGGCAAGTCCTATGTTTTTCGGACTTTGTTTGAATTTTTTATAATTAAAAAACCAATAAGCTACATGTCGATGGTCGAGTGTTGGCACCTAGATGTTTCAAATTTCTTTTCATTTCTTCGGTAAGGCCAAAAAATAGACTTGACAAAATGAATATGATTTTTCTACCCATTTTATTCTATTATTTCATGCCCTTATAGATCAAATTTGACGTAAATCAACTAAATTCCTAGAATGCATTTAATGAATTAAAACTAGCAAACAGATAAAAAAAATGCTAAATTTTAACATGGATTATGCTATATTATTTGTTGAGTACAAAAAAGTTTCAAGGTCAAATGAGAAAAAATAAATAAATTGTTTGCCGAGTGTTGCCCAACGGACACTCGGCAAAAGGACAATGGAGGGACACGTGGCGCGATGTTTGTCGAGTGCCGTAATTTGCCGAGTGTTTTCCCCATATTTGTCGAGTGCCAGAGTTTGCCGAGTGTTTTTCAGTAGAATTGCCGAGTGTCGGAATGTTTGCCGACTGTTTTTTAGTAAGGCACTCGGCTAACAGAGAGTTTGCCGAGTGTCAGAATCTTTACCGAGTGTTTTTAGTTTGGCACTCGGTAAAAAGATGGTTTGTCGAGTGTCCGATAAAATACACTCGGCAAAGAATCTGACACTTGCAAATCTTTCGATTCCGGTAGTGCGCCTCGGAGGTGGCCCAGGTGGGAGCCATGTGCAACCTCAACGACTGGAGAATTTCAAATCAGACGCCCGGCTGGGCGCCATGTGCAGCCTCTCTCGGTTCCCTCTATTCTATAGATCGAGCAGACTTTCCATGGGTAAAGAAGACAATGCAAACAGCATGGACATTAACAAACAGGGTGCATATCGACACTGCACATAATCACATATGACTTATAAGCCGTATTTTTTCAGTTAACAAACAGTATTTTTCTCTTACAATACTTTTAGCCATGGCTTATCAGCCAAACGAACAGGGCAATGAACTCTCCAGCTTTCAAGGATTACTCTTATTTTATATATGAAACTGCAAGTGGTCGCTCAATCATGCATGTTGCTCCTCTTAATTTGTTTGTAATTTATTAATGCATAAGCATGGGGCGCGAGCACAATACTTTGCGGCAGAAAGTGATTATGTGCAGACACTGCCGCAGAAGTGATCTGCAGGGACAGCTAGATTGATTCTGAGTTTGCAAGTTGGAACAGGCACAACGTTAGAAGAATCAATGGCAGCAGATCGCAACAATCTGGCCCATGCACATGTACATACGATGATATGATATATGATATGCATGGATCTGTTGGAGAGCTTGTGCGTAGGTGCGTAGGTGGTCAACTAGTAGAGGGCATCGCATCGCATCTGTAATGTAAAGTAAACGCCTCATGCATTCCAGCAGGGTTCTGCTGCTGCGCCGTTAGCTAAAGAAATGTGTGGCGCTCCAATCAGCTGCAAGCGACACACGGTGAACCCCATCTATTAGAACGCTGGGGTACGCCAGTCATGTTGCATTTTTGTAGGGGAGAAAACTAATCTGAAGAAAGAGATGATTAAATTACAATATGATAAATTATAATAAGACTTAAAAAGAATCTGTCTACGCAGTACAGTACTCTTGTGTTTTGTCTTCTGATGAGGGGTGAAAATTTTGATTTTCTTTATCGTACATCTTTGATCCAATGCCTCCATATGCTCTTCTTTCTTGGTCCAACAACCTCTTTCCATCTTATTATAAAAAAAGAACTATTTCCATTTTCCAATCTGCTCTCCGGCGAGCTCGCCTATGTCGGGACGACCCCCCCTCCCCTCCCCCCCGCCCTGCTCGCCTCCTCTGTCTCCAATGTCCCTTGTCACCGTCACCCGCCACTGTGCTAATGTAACTGCCTTGTGATGCCCCACACTAGCACCACCCCCATCCAATGTCCTCTGTACCCAGTCTAACGGAGCCACCTCCACCTCACCTCGCCATGTGCCCCTGCACTCACCCATCACCACCAGTTCAGCCTTCCGCCTCTAGATTCACCTTTTTTTCTAAGCCCACTAGAATCCTGACCGCAGACTAAACCCCTGAATTCACTACACCACAACACCGCTTCACCGTCAGACATCTGACGCTAAAAATTATATTTGGCGATGGATGATCTAACGCTAAAGATAGCTCAGCGACCATTTGACGCTAAATCCTCATTTAGCGATTCAATCCCTGTTGGTATACGTATTCACAATCACCGTTTGCTTGTCTGGCGCTAAAGTGACTTATATCGTCGTACATTATGTCGCTAAAAAATGGTCCCACCTGAGCCCAGCTCGAGCATGAATTTTAGTCCGGCCCATAGAGTACAGAGGGAAACGTTTCTACCCTAAATCAGTGTCGCCGCTGCTCTTCTCCCAATTCTCTCCCAAATCGCCGCTCCATCGGCTAGCGCTAGCTCTAGCCTCGCGCGACCCACCTCGTCCCAAGTGCTGGCGCCCCATCCACCACTTCGCGAGTCGCCCCATCCCTGCCCCCGTGACCCTGCCTCCGCTGCCTAGCGCCTTTGGCGTCCAACCTCCCGCCTGGCCACCTCCGCCCTCCGGCATTTCGGCGTGGCTACAGGTCGACTACCCCCTCCTCGGCCCTCCGCATCTCTCTCCCTCAGATTTGACTCCTCCCTCTCCGCTCTTCTCTCTCCCTGCTTCCTATCCTCTCTCAGATCCAGAGGCCGAGCATGGCGGCGGCAAGCTCCATGGCGGCCACAGGATGATGGCTGGTACTCTATCTCGTCGTCCTCCTGCTTGCAAGGAAGCAAATCGAGAAGGCATTGGAGACCTAGGGTTTGAGAGGTGCGGCGGCTACAGGTTCGTGGGAGGATGGAGAGGAGGGTGCGGTGGGGACGGAATCCCTCATGACGGCAGCGACTAGGTGAAAGCTCTAGTTTGGTTTTGGTAAATTGATGAAACCCTAAGTGCTAACCTAGTTCATCAAGTGATCATGAGATAGGTAGCACACTTCAAGTAGAGAAGCAAATGAAGATCATAACATGATAATGGTGATATCATGGAGATGATCAAGGGCTTAAACTTGAAGAGAAGAAAGAGAAAAACAAAAAGCTCAAGGCAAAGGTATAACTTGTAGGAGCTATTTTGTTTTGGTGATCAAGACACTTAGAGAGTGTGATCACATTTAGGTTTGATAGCCATACTATTAAGAGGGGTGAAACTCGTATCGGAATGCGGTTATCAAAGTGCCACTAGATGCTCTAACTCATTGCATATGCATTTAGGATCTAGTGGAGTGCTAACACCCTTGATAATATTTGTGAAAATATGCTAACACATGTGCACAAGGTGTTTGTAGGGTTGAGATGGGTTTGGGTCCCTCTCTCCCTCCCGCCGAGCTTGCGAGGCGGGATTCGGCGCTTTTGGGAAAATGAAATGTCTATTTTCTATTGCGCCGGATGCAAAATTCTTGGTAGTTGGCTCACTTGAGCAAGGGTGAAGAAGTTAGAGTTGAAATAGAGTTGATCGAAATGATGCTGGCGTCGGTCTACTGACCGGACGCTGGGTCACTCAGCACCGGACGCTGAAAGGCTACGTCCGGTCGAGCTGTCAGACGGCACAGTGGCTAGGGTTGAGCACCGGACGCTGGCTGTGTCCGGTCAAGGTGGACTGGACGCGTCCGGTCGAAAAAACATGCCTCGGGGAGCTTACTGGAAACGACCGGACGCTGGGGCTTCAGCGTCCGGTCAGTTTTATCGGACGTGTCCGGTCATGCTCGGGAGCTTACTGTAAACGACCGGACGCAGGGGCTTCAGCGTCCGGTCAGTTCGAAGGAGCAGCGTCCGGTCGAGGCTGATGACCGTTGAGTCTGGACACGTGGCTGACATCGAGCGACCGGACGCTGAGAGCCAGCGTCCGGTCAGTCTGACCGGAGCGTCCGGTCAGAACGCGTTTTGCCCAGTGAAGGGGTATAACGGCTCTATTTGATTGGGGCTCTATTTATAGCCCCATGGCCGGCTCAAGCTGAGACTCTTGGCCATTTCTATTGACATAGCATACTTGTGAGCTTAGCCAAAGCCCTCCCACTCATCTACATCATTGATTCATCATCATAGTGAGATTGGGAGTGAATCCAAGTGCATTGCTTGAGTGATTGCATCTAGAGGCACTTGGTGATTGTGTTTCGCTGCGAATTTCTCTTGTTACTCTTGGTGGTTGCCGCCACCTAGACGGCTTGGAGCAGCAAGGATCGTTGAGTGGAGGAGGTGATTGTCTCCGACTCCGATCGTGGTGATTGTGAGGGGTTCTTGACCTTTCCCCGGCGGAGCGCCAAAAGGTACTCTAGTAAATTGCTTGTGGCTTGTGTGATCCTCATCTTGTGTTGGTTGTGCGGCACCCTATTGAGGGTTTGGCGAGTGATGCCAATCAGCGCGTGAACCTCCAAGTGAGTGAATCGCCACAACGAGGACTAGCTTGCCGGCAAGCAAGTGAACCTCGGTAAAAATCATTGTGTTCATCATTTGATTCCGAGGTGATTGGTCATCATTGTTATTCATCTTCGTGATTGATTGGTTCATTCATCTACACGGCGGTATAACCCTCTTGATCACTCTCTTTACTTTACCGCAAACTAGTTGACAAGCTCTTTAGTGTAGCTAGTTGTGAGAGCTTGCATGTTTGGTTGGTGTGGCTCTTTAGTTAGCCTTTGAGAGCACACTAACATAGGGTAGAGTCATTGCTCTTGTGTGAATTGACACTATCTAAACTAGAATTGTGGTAGGTGGCTTGCATTATTGAGTAGGCTAGCGCAACACTCGCTTCGCCTCATAATTGTCTAACCATTTGGTTAAGTGTTGTTGTAGAAATTTTTATTAGGCTATTCACCCCCCCCTCTAGCCATTAGGACCTTTCACTAGGTGGGATGGGGGCGCCACGGTAGCGGCGGAGCCCCCTTGACGACCGCGCCACTAGCCCCGAGCTCGCCTTCCTCGACCCAGGTTTTCCACATATCTCCCTTCGTTGTCTTCTCTCCCCCAAATTGATATGGTTCCTTGGTCTATGATGGCTGCAATTTCCTGTGAATTTCCCCAAACTAAGAACATAAAGGTTCTTTACCTGTAGGGATTTTGCTATGTGTGACTGGCTCCTATCATCTACATAGTGCAGGTAGCTCATCTTCATTGATAGTTTGATTCCCTTTTGACTTGATAACCTAGGTTTAGTTTCTATATGTTTCTGAGTGCATTCATTCCTTCGTTAGGCGCTATCAGTTAGTAGATCACTGGTGGATGCTAGAAATGTGGATAGGGTGCTTGATGTTTTCTGTATTTCACAGAACCTGAACTAACAAATAAAAAAAATACTATTGAAAGTAGGCCTTTTAGAATTTATTTCAAAGGCTAGAAATGACTGCGGGGCTGCAGCTATATATATATATATATATATATATATATATATATATATATATATATATATATATATATATATATATATATATATATGCTTGAAGTATGTTGTGTTATGCATGCAGGCAAGAAATGCCTACAGGTTGTATGCTTTAAGCAGTCTAGATATCATATTCTGAAACGTGTTACAGGTTTTTCCAAAGTTCACAGAATCAACGGCACATGTAACTTATGGTAGTGACGTAGTGTCATCTAAGTGCATCAGCTGATTCTTTTAATTTTTTCTGTATTCTTTCAGATTG
Source organism: Miscanthus floridulus (assembly GCF_019320115.1). Classification (NCBI taxonomy): domain Eukaryota; kingdom Viridiplantae; phylum Streptophyta; class Magnoliopsida; order Poales; family Poaceae; genus Miscanthus; species Miscanthus floridulus. The sequence continues at coordinate 44,238,118 of NC_089598.1, read as the reverse complement.
GAGGACCTTACCTGGCTGTATACCTCTAAGGGCATCTAAGTTCACTCCTGTAAGTTAATATGTTCTGAGTCCTGTTTATATATTAATTGCTTAGTTCCTTCTTGTTTGTATAAACTCATCTGTGGTATACTATTGCTTAGGAAATACTCTAGGTCACTTTGTGGTTCTTATAAATCAATCCTTGCTTATTGATAAACCTGAGAACATAAACTGGGAAAGTTATGCAAGAGGTGTTGTTTATGCATTGTAGAATAGTGGATATGATCTAAGGAAGGTAACCTATCACAGTCCAAATTGTGAAAGGTCTTGATAGTTCAGGTATTATATGATATAAGGAAGATAACTATTTCTTGTAGGGTATCATAGGATTGTAGAAATTCTGAGATAAAATTCTATATTTCTGAGAGAATGATAGAATTGTCACAATAATTTTTGATAAATTATTTACTCTTGTCATGTTTTTCAATTATCTTGCTGTTTTCAGTTAGATGCCCCTTTTTCTAATCCTTCAAGCTAATACTTACGCCTTCTAAAGTTTACCACTACAATGAACTATGCTTCTTCTTAATGGTCATAGTAGTGCAGTACTAATAATTCAGAAAACTTGAGCCTTCTTATTGTGTCTTATAGATGCTTTCTTTTCCTTAGTTAATCTGCATTGAGTGCTAACCTTCTCCTTTTATATGGACTGCTTCTCTTCTTTTATCAGGTTTGTCAATCTTTATGTGCTTCCTCTGCCAATTCACTGCATATGTGCCTCCTCTCTAGCTTAAACATTTTCTGTTTTTGTCTGTTAAGACATTTGTCAAGCAGAATAATCTTCTAAAATCGCCATTAGCAGTATCTGTGTATGCTCACTCTTACATAATGCCAATTAGCAGCACCTGGATAACTAGGCTAGTTAAGTTTTGAACTTCATTTCACTCTACTCTGAGGGCCTGTTTGGCATAGCTTGTGATTTTGTAGAGGCTGTTTTTGGAAATTTTTGTGAAAAGCAGATTGTGCTTATTCTGCTTACTCTTAGTTTCTATTTATTGATAAGCTGCAGCAGGTCATGAGATCCGGCTGCCAGCACTGTGACTGGGGTGAGCTCTCGCCGTTCCTTATCTCAACTTAAAGTGAATGCAAACCTGTAGAACATGCTAAGCTACATCTGAATTTTAGACTTACTAGATCATTTATGTGGACTGCAACCTCTCTATACAAGATCTATAAAATACTTGCAAGTTCAGTTATGCATCTTTGTTCCTGTTTCATATTTTCAGTTATCCTTTATGTGGACTGCAGGCTCTACATATATACAACTTTTGAAATAAGCAGTAACCAAGGGAACCAAGAATAATGATATGTAGTTTACTTGACTTGCAGCTAGGTATCCTGAATGTTTCTCTAGTTTTTTATGCCATGTGGTTTAAAAAAAATTCAGGCCTTACCGAGGCATATTACATTGCATATCATTTACACTTTTATGCCATGATTTAAGATTAGTAAAGAGATTCTAGTTCATCATTTTTGTTCATAGCAAGTTTATGCCTCCCTTACATACCTGCCTACTTTCAGATCTTTACTATGCTATGTAGCTGTCATCTAAAGAACTTGGAAGCCAAATCAAGATTTGATGATGCCTTAGAAGAAAGGAAGACCTAGCATTAGTGGATTCTTACACTAAGGTAACTAAGGGAATGATTTTTCCACATGCAAAGAGTTGTACTGTGATGCCTTACTATGTTCCGTGTAAATTATATATCTATCCATCTGTGTTGGAGGACAAGTAAGATGAGGCTCAGACAGTTTGAACAAGTAATTGGATGTACATCTGTAATGCAATGTCTGCTATATCCCTTTAATTTTTAATTTTTAATTTTTTGTGAATTTAAGGATCAGTTCTTTTTTGACTTTGATAATGTAGATTCAGAATCTAGAGACAAGTGATTTTAAGGACAAGTGCTATGTTTTGTTGCTGTTTTTTTTGCTACACATACAACCGTTGTATTGATCGATGTAAATGGTAAAAATTTAATCTCCACACAAACTAATGTATCTGCTTGAGTATATATGCCATGCTCAATACGCAAACTATGTTTCCATTTTCTGAATTTGTCAATTCTTAATGCTTTACTGTGTTCTGCATTCATACTATGATTTTTCTATTTTATGCTAAATAAACGTCATGTACTTTCTTATTGTTTCAGTTGCAATCACTACTTTTAGTAGCACAAGGCATATGCTTCCACAACCAGATTGGCTTCGATGGTTTTGGAGGATATTCTTTGTCTCTAGAGAAAGTAGATGTGGTGAGCTTACCTATGTGAGCTATTGTAAACTTTTGGTCAAATTTATGAAAATGCATGTATTTTTATTGAAGTTGAATTCTAGTTGTGTATTTGCTGAGTGAACTTTTGAAGCTCAGTGTAACATTTGTAATAATTATTGACCGATCAAATTTTATTTTTTAATCATTTAAAACTAACTGCTAGACCATCTGTCGCTAAAACTATATGTAGCATCAATGATCTGTCGCTAAAGAGTAGCAGCAGGTTGTCTGTCGCTATAAAAATTTAGGGCAACGGACTATCTGTCGCTAAAAATACTGTCTGTCGCTAAAGATTTTTAGTGACATGACTTACACCGTCTACAGAAGTCTGTCGCTATAACTTTTTAGCGGCAGATTGTCTATCGCTGTAGCCGCTTTTAGCGTTAGACCATCCATCGCTAATTATATATCTCTGTCTCATAATTTAATTATATTTCAAGTACCTATATAGCTACCCACGAATAAAATTTGATATCCACATTCTACTCACCTCTTTGCAATTATGCGAGTAACGTGGACTCATAAGCAAGATTTTTTTACCTGAAACCTGTAGGCACTCTAAAGATGGCAATGGGCGTGGTGCCCGCGGATACTATCTTCTTACGCCCGCGCCCGCCAGCTAAATCTCTCGCCCGCGCCCGCTCCCGTGACCCGCCACGGGCAACAAACCACGCCCGCGCCCTCCATCCACGGGCATGCCCATGTGCCCGCTAGGTTGAGCATATATATAAATCATAGTGCATTACAAGAGATACGAAGATATATATATTCACAACAAATCGTGTATATATACATATATTTGCTTGTAGGTTCCACATGTCAGACCTGTGGAGCGGATCTGGCGGATAAGCGGGCGAGGATAGCAAATTTCTTTGCCCGCGAAGAACTATCCTCTGGGTTCAGGATGGTGCCCGCGCCCGTACCCACGGGCAAGAAGTGGTGCCCGTATCCTTGCCCATCGGATTTCATGCCCGCGGGCATGCGGGCATTCTGTGCCCGTTGCCATCTTTAGGCACTCGTACTCACGGGCCATCCCTTATCTTTTAGATGTGCCGCCCAGTCATTTTCCAAAAAAAAATAGGACTTAAAAAGTATATTGTAGTTCAAACAATCTCTCTCTCATAATTTAATTATATTTCAAGTACCTATATAGCTACCCACGAATAAAATTTGATATCCACATCCTACTCGCCTCTTTGCGATTATGCGAGTAATAACATAGACTCATAAGCAAGATTTTTTTACTCGAAACCTGTGGACACTCGTACTCACGGGTCATTCTTTAGGCCTTATTTGGATGTACGTGTATCCACTTAAATCCACATGTGTTGAAGTGGATTGGAATGGAATTTAGTTTAATTCCACTCCAATCCACTTAAATACATGTGCATCCCTTATCTTCTAGATGTGCCGCCCAGTCATTTTTTGCAATTCGCAGAAGGGTTTTTGAATGTAGAACCTGTGTCGTATTATCAGATCAAGTTAGCAAAGATTAGGGAGCTTGACGCATATTGAGATCCTAATTATTTACAAGGTGCAGCATTTTCAACTACTCATTAGCTAGCTAAGTGGCTAGCATAGTAAAGTAAATACACTGCACAATTGGTTTGGCGGTATGCCGTGTTGTTGCCTTAAGAATCTGCATTCGTCGGCGACAGTACGTGTCAAGTGTGTGAACAGGCCGCAACGGTGTTGGTCACGAAGAGCTCGTTAACTACGTGGATCGCCCGTGTACGTAACGTACGTGTGCCGGTGGTGGACTGGTGGGGACGGGACGGGACGCATGCATACGAGCTTAGCTAGGGCGCGCAGGACACTCGCCTCCTGATTGCTGCGGATCGGAACCAGGTCTGCAGCTGGCCGCCTCCCGAATCTTTGGTGGTTGTGGACTTGTGGACGTACGTGTGGTGCGTCTGCGTCCCCACGGCGCGCAGTGGCCGGTGCGCCGCGACGCCGACGCCGATGGTTCGCCTTGGCCGCCTGGTCCTCGAGCCAGCGTGTTTCACTCTCGACTTTTAATGCGCACAGGGAACGACTGACTGCTGTGTTGGGCTTCTGTCCCAAAAGGAAAATGACTCCATTCTTTTTTTAGATTTTAATTAACTATATATATATGATTCCAGTAAAAAACTATATATATATATATATGATTCCAGTAAAAAACTAAATATATATATATATATATATATATATAATGTTAACATTTATGACATATAAATATACATCATTATTTGATTAATAGTGAAATATACAAATATTGACTTCATCTTTTATAAATCTAATTAAATTAAAAAGGTTAGCAACTCAAAAATCAAGATATGTAGTATTTCTTTTTGGATGAAGGGAGTACAGCAGATTAACAATTAAGTGATCAACCCATAGGCATTTAGGACCTGAATTATTATAATCTATATTATGTATAGGATTATTATAATTATGATTATAGATTATAATAATCGGGCGGGGTGTTTGCACTAATGGATTATGGTGATTAATTATGGTTGGTTAAAGTGAGAAATTCCTATCTTAATAACCTTCATAGTTTGGCAAGTTGGACGATCGATTTGGGGACAAGTTGGGCTTTCAGCACCCGTAATCTCCTATAACCTAGTCTCATCTGGATTATAGAATTAATAGCTTCGATTATAATAATCCATTGTTTAATCAATCTTGTTTTATATATCTGATTTATTAAAATCGGAGGGGTATCTAAACATGGCCTTAGAGCAACTCTAAAAGACTCTCTATATCCTTCCTAATTATTAGGAATAGAGATTTTGATAGAAAAATATCCTCCAACAGTTTTTTTAATTGGTTATCTACACATAGTCATCCTCTATTTCAGAGTTCTTGCTAGCCAAAGATAGACAACGAGAATAGCTCTTAAGAGTGCACACAAGATATAAAAAGCTGTTGAAGAGAAGAAAGATGTAAAAAAATGATTTTTATGTAAATGGCTCTCTGAATGATGATTTGGAAAGTGATTTTTATAAATGCTCATGCTCGCGGAGGTGCTTTGCCGGCGTGATAAATACGGGCAGGTACGATACGACGTAGGCTAGCCCAGTGTGGAGTGGGGCCGGTGAATGATGCCGGCCCATGATTCCTTCTTGGAACATTTGGACCCAATGGGTCGTGTTAAGCCTGAGCGGCGAAGCGTCGGCCTTGCTCCGGGAAAAGAGGAAAGCAGCTTGGGATAAAAGAAGTGCTACAGGAATCAAACAATTTTAGCTTTGACCACTTTTAAGTGTAAAAGAAACTTTCATTACTTCCGTATAAAAAATACTAAAATTTTTTATATCAAATGAGTATCCTTAGATTAATTAGAATCACGACTTATGATAAAAGTATGCAATCTCTACAGACTGCCAAACTAGTTGTGCTCACAGTTAAAAGTGCTCTAGACCCTCATATAATAATTATATAGTTTATATGTATATAGGTTAACGATGACCTAGACGATTTACTTTATTTAATTTAACAATGGCTTTAGGATCAATACACTGATATCTTATTTAATGCATAGTTTATGTTATTCACCGATGACGTCATTATGTGTGTAAACTAATCCTAACACACAAATAATGTATACCTTGTATTGTTCTTTTTTATATTAGGTATATCTAGAGAATGCTTATTATATGAATCGTCCCCTAGAAAATGGAAGCAGACTGTAACAATTACTCCCTATGTCCTGAATAAATAGATTTCTAGACTTGTCTTAAGTCAAACTTTTTAAACTTGATCAAATTTGACGTGGAACTTGTGGCACAGTGCGGCGTCTTTAGCTGCGAACCAAACAGCTCTCTGCCCCTCGTGTTCAGTTGATGATATATACAGCCTGAGCCCGCACTTGTGCATGATGCGGCGACCAGCGTACACGACATATATATACGGAGAGTCTGTATCCACCTCTGCCTCATCGGGCGATGTCACACGTTTGACGTTTTGTGCTAGGCTTCTAGCGATCCACCAGAACAGGCAACAGCGACGTTGACCGGCGGCCAGCCAGCCAGCCGTGGCAGAATTCTGGCCACCCTTTCCTATTTTCTTCCTCGCCACAACGTACGGATAAAAACGCTATTTGAGTAGCAAAGTTGAATTCGACAATCATTTAATTTAGAATCAGATCAGAGGTCGCAGCAATTCGTATATATATATATATATCCTCCTGCGGCCTGAGAGAATTAGATTAATTACATCAGGCTGACACTTACACGGTGTCATATATCTCTGTGTGGGTGGGTAACTGTAGTTTTCGTGAGTGGTTGGTGCTAGCTAATTAATTAGTATTTGTCAACACCAATGCAATAGTTAAAAAAGGCGTGTTTGGTTTCGCCGTATATATATAGGTACGGATTTAGGCCCGAATGAGAGGGCAAAACCCTGTGAAAATTGTGAAGCCTCCATGGGAAAAAATTGGGATGGCCGCGTTAGGTCACGACAAATCTCCATATGTACGGGTAAAATCTACGTGTACGACCTACTCGTGATGATGCATATATGTAATGTTGCCGTGTTGCTCTGTTGGAATTAAGCGCGAATTAACCATGATAAGTCATGTTAGTATTGTTGTTGTAAATCCTATCTCTTCTCCTTAAAAGAAGCTTTTCCACTCATGTGAAAAATAAGGTATATATCCGGTCAAACATTTCTTTTCCAATTTAGCGCGAAGTATCAATCAGTGTTTGCAACACGATAATTAAGATATTTTAACTAGCACTCCCTCCATTTCAAATTGTAAATGTTTTGGTTTTTTTAATGCATAGATTTTACTATGTACCTAGACATAACAATATCTAGGTACATAACAAAACTTATTCTAAATTAGATATTTTGGTTTTCTTAATATATATATTTTACTATGTACCTAGACATAAAGCATATCCAGATACATAATAAAGCTTAATTTACATTATATCTAGTTACATAATCTGCATCTCAATTATACCACCTATTCCATTATGAAACCTAATTTAAATTAACACCTTAATTTATATTTAAATTCCCATCATGTCATTATGATAGATAATCTAAGCAACCTCTAATATTTGCATCTAAATTACAACTTTTGCCATTTCAAAAAATAAAATAAAACTATCTTTCTAAATATACATCTAAATCACCAAAATCTTCTATTGTGAAAATTATTTATGTAACCACGAATATATACTCCCTCCATTTCAAATTATAAGACGTTTTGGATTTTTAGATATGTAGCTTTTGATATGCACTTAGATATACCTTACATCTAGATACAAAGTAAAAGCAATGTATCTTAAAAAACTAAAACATTATATTTTGGAACGGAGGGAGTAATAAGTTACCCATTTTTATTACTATTACTATATGAAAATCTTACTTAAAATAAAGTAAACATACATGTTTTTCCTTAGTGAAAATATCCTTTAATGACTCCTATACTTAATGAAACTAAAAATTATATTAATAATGCCTATGAAAATAACTTAGGTAAGTTGTTAGTTTAGATAAATTTATACATTTTATTATAACATATCCACATCAATAACTAGAAGCACACCTCGCTCGTTGCTGCCGAAATTACGGTTGACTTAGAATGAAATTCAACTACATATACTACTTATATCAAGGAATAAACTATTTTAATGTTAATGGATGGTGTGATACGCTAATGTGGACAACTAAATGCTTGTTAGTGGATAATGTGTCCTATGTATATCATAATTGAATATGCCAGTGTGTTGTAATTGCATATGATAGATATAATCTAGTGGAGTTTAGGATTATAAAAGATATATATAAATATTTTATTGGATCTTATCTCCTTTTGCATTGAAAGTTGAAATAAGTATCTTGTATTTTTCATTATATTTATATTATATGAGTTTCAACTTTAAAAGTAATTAATTAATTGGGTTCAATACGATATACTATGTAGGTAGGTTGCTTTATGTAGTACTCCATACATACAATGAATATGATAACAGATTCACAGCCCGTTCGCTCGTTGATTTTGGTCAGGAATTATCAGTCAACCAACAATATTTCTGTCTCACAACAAACTAGCATCAGTCAAGCTTATCACCCGGAAACCAACCAACGAAACGCTCAGAAGCAACAGTCGCCGCCATTTTCCGGTCGTAGCACGCAACAAACTCACCGTTTACTTTATTTGCTCACCGACTCCCACAGATCGGCACGTCACTGGCAGCGACGGTACAAGCGAGGAGAAAATCCTGAAAAGGAAAGGAGCGATCCTCCCCGGCCATCCACGCCTCCCGTCCACATTTCTTTTTTAAGGCCTTATTTAAATTCAGAAAGTAAAATTTTGAGGTGCCACGTCAGATGTCATATGCAGGTGTTGTATAGGATATTTGAATACTAATAAAAAACAATTTACAGAATCCGTCAGTAATCCGCGAGATGAATTTAATAATCTTAATCTATTATTAGACTAATTAGATTTAAAAGATTTGTCTCGTAAATTAGTCGTAAATTATATAATTAATTATTTTTTAATCTATATTTAATACTCTGTATATGAACATTGGAGTAAACTTGAGAGAGGGGAGGCCTTAGTTTTGGCGGGGAAGACGGAACCGCATCGGATGCAAATGCAGGTCGCATCGCAGCAGCAGGCAGGCGGACACATACCTAAGACCTAACAAAATCCCAAAGCCGATACCGCTGACGCGCGGCGGCGCCCCCACCACGGCATCGTGACCGCGCCGCGGGAGGCGTCGCTTTCGCCAGCCACCGGCCGCGCGTACGGCTCCGGCAGCAGCAGACGCCGCCGGCTCCCGGCCAGGACCCTGGCGTCTGTCTAGGCGTATTTTTTTCAAGGTCCCGTCGCCGTCTCGCCCTCCGCCGCTCCACGCACGGCGGTGCACATGCTATTTTTTTTTTATTTTTTCTGATTTTCTTCTCATGCTGGCGGCTGGATCGACGATCGACGGGTTCTCACCAGCTGTTCTGTGCCAGTGTAACAGGCAACCTTTGGAGAGCGACGTACGGCCGTTCCGATCAGATCAGATATTCAGACATCAGACCACAGGTATCGACCCATTCCCTGTCCCGGCTCGGTTCTTCCCACCTTGTTGGACTTTTGATGCAGGAGCAGGGTCGAAAACTGCTCGTGAATTACCGCGACGACTTTCTGATAACGGTGTCTCGTCGCCTTTCCAAATGAAACGAGGGCGAGATGGAATTATGTGCGAGAAGCAGCTTATCTTTGGCAGTGATAGTCACAGCTGGAGATCCCACCCACGGCGGCACAGGTCTAAACGGAGCAACCGCATATCAATTTCGCCTGTGATACGGTCATAGGAATACCTGAAAATACCCCTACCTGCTGATACCTCCCACTCATCACTTCCCCACAACCAAAGTTATAAACTTTTCCCAAGAACATCCCTGTCTCCACCTGCTGACCCCTGCAACTGCAGCTATAAGTACCTGCGCAGGTCTCGCGATTGTAAAAGATTACTGATAAAAAGGGTTGGGAGGAACAGGGTTTGCTGTAGAAGCCAGTTTTCGCCTTTTCCATTCCCCTGTTCTTGCTTGTCTTCTCCTTGTCCTGGCCCGCTTCATGGGCTTCGGATTTCGATTTCTTCCTGCCCATGAGTGGCAACTGCCAAGTGACAAGCTGCGAGGATTGAAGCGAGCACGGCAAGATCTGTTGGTTGTTGCAGGAAGCTTGCTATAGTAGGACGGAACGGAAGTGCGGCTTGCTGATTGTCCTGCTTGTCTTCTCACAAGACAAGTCCAACCCGAGAGAAATCTTCGCCCAGATTCTCGCTCCCCCGCTCTCAATTAGGCAACGCTGCTTGCATGGGCGCAGGAAAGGCGGCGCCTTGAGTTCGTGAGGGGGCGCGAATGGATGCAGAGAGCGGCCGCGGCGCCGCGAGTGCGCGCAAGAAGGTGAGTGAGCCCGGCCGGTCGCCTTTCTCTCGGATTCCGTATTCGATTTCTTTTTCTTCTTTTTTTTGGTTTGTTTGGTATTTCGAGAGGCATGGTGGTGATGGAAAGTTTTTTTTCTCTTGGTGGGGTTGCAGTCGTGGCGGTCGGAGCTGGTGCTGGCCTACCAGAGCCTCGGCGTGGTGTACGGCGAGGTGGCGACGTCGCCGCTCTACGTGTACAAGAGCGCCTTCGCCGGCGGCGACATCGACCACTCCGAGGGCAACGAGGAGATCTACGGGGTGCTCTCGCTCGTGTTCTGGACGCTCACCCTCGTCACGCTCCTCAAGTACGTGCTCGTCGTCCTGCGCGCCGCCGACGACGGCGAGGGCGGCACCTTCGCGCTCTACTCCCTCATATGCCGCCGGGTCCGTGCGGGGCTCCTCCCTGGCGTCGGCGACAGTAGCGCTGCCGACGACGACCTCAAGGAGCAGCGCGACGGCGCGCCGCCGGCGTCGACCGTGCGCGCGGCGCTGCAGCAGCGCAGGGAGCTGCAGTGGCTGCTGCTGCTGTTCGCTCTGCTCGGGACGTCCATGGTCATCGGCGACGGCGTCCTCACCCCGGCTGTCTCCGGTCGCACCTCCCCTCCTTGCCTCAACCGTCGTTGTTAATGTCCATTGGTTGGTGTTGGTGACAAGAATCTGACCTGTGCTTCTGTTTCTCTTCAGTATTCTCAGCGGTTTCGGGGCTCAAGCTGTCAATGGTCAATGACCAGCACCAATGTAGGTCGATTCATTTCTTGCTCACGTTTCGTTTACTGTTGCTTGATGACGATGTGGTACCTGCTGGTTCTGCTCTGATTGCTGCATGGATTGAGACCATTCTGTTGTGTCTATGAAAACTGGATTCTTCTGTTATGTCATGTTGATTTGCAGATGTTCTGCTTCCAGTAACATGTGTGATCCTGGTAGGCTTGTTCGCCTTGCAACACTCGGCACACACAGGGTCGGATTTCTCTTCGCACCTATTGTTTGCCTGTGGCTTCTCTGCATCAGCACCATAGGGGTGTACAACATCATCGTTTGGAATCCCCTTATCTATAAAGCCCTTTCGCCATACTACATGTACAGTTTTATCCAGAAGACACAGGTTGGAGGCTGGATGTCACTGGGTGGGATCCTTTTATGTGTAACTGGTAAGCAAAGAAGATAGGCGATTGCATTGCATGCCACAGTTTAGCTCTGCCACTTTGCTTAAATGATGACGATGAATTGACCCTTGAAAACTGTTCAAACTCTTAGGTTCTGAAGCTATGTATGCGGACCTTGGACATTTCTCGCAGTCTTCAATCAAGGTATGCAATGGAATGAGTTCATGTGCAAAAAAATAATCATGTACAATATCAACAATATAAACTACTGAAACCATATGGCCTATTCAGAAGGAAGCAGAGAGTCTAGAGCTTCTGAACCTGTCTCTGAAGGGCAGCATGTAGAACATTCCATTGTAATTCTGAGGTACAAGCACATAAAAGTGGCTTACAAACATAGACTGCAGTATAGCAGGTTATAGAGCAAAGGATGGCATGCAGATAAGAAATGAAATCAGAAACATTGCCCAAGCAAATTGCATTTTGTTACATCAGTTGAAGTTGAACATTAATTATTTTGTAAGTGGTTAACAGATACAGAGTGGTTAACATATCTGGAATACTCAAAATCTAGATGGAAGGTTGGATCTGGAACTTCCCTATTGGTTTAAGTACACATATTTTAGTTTATTAATATAACTAATGAAACTATTATCTGCTCATCTTCTCATTAAGAATTGCTTAAATACATTTATATGAAAACTGGCACTAAGGATGGAGAGTGGGAGGTACAAATCGTACATGATGGCTACAGTTTCTTTTCTATGTTAGAAAAGGAACAGTAATCTAACCGATGGACAGATTAGATGGAATGCCCATGAAGTTTATTCGACTGATTACTGTGTTGCACACTTGCACTAAAAAGAAATGTGATTACTTGGTTGCACTTGCACTGAAAGTTTGATTCAACCATGTTCGATTATCTTCCAAATGAGAGTGCTCCAGAAATCACATCATAATATATTATTCGTTCCAATATTATACTCTCAAGATGTGACACATGTCATCTACCCATTCTGATCATCCTAGGGGAAGCTTGTGTAAGTCTAAAATTCTGTACCACTCCTTTTTGCTTCCAACAGATCGCTTTCACAATGGTGGTTTATCCATCACTCGTGCTTGCCTATATGGGACAAGCTGCTTACATTTCACAGCATCACAATTTTGAGAGGAACCACCATATTGGATTTTACATATCCGTACCTGGTACACTCTTTGCCTTTTTATGCTCGTAGACAAATATTCAGTAACTAAATGTCTTTGGTGCTTACAGACGTGATAATCTTTTTATAGAAAAAATCAGATGGCCTGTTCTGGGGATTGCAATCCTTGCAGCTGTAGTTGGGAGCCAAGCAGTTATCACTGGCACATTCTCAGTTATCAAACAGTGTTGTTCCTTAAATTGCTTTCCAAGGGTGAAGATTGTGCATACATCCTCCACGGTACATGGCCAAATATACATACCAGAGATCAATTGGATCTTAATGATACTGTGCTTGGCTGTTACTATAGGCTTCAGAAACACGAAACAGATGGCAAATGCACAAGGTAAGAGCACACAAATTCGCTAGCAAATTTTTTTTTTGCTTTCTGAAAATAACAAACATAAAGTCCCATCAAAGTACGTGACTCTCATCAAGGACATGTATAACAATGTTGTGACTAGTGTTCGAACAAACGATGGTAACACAGATTACTTCCCGATTAAAATTGGAGTTCATCAAGGGTCAGCCTTAAGCCCGTATCTCTTTGCCTTGGTAATGGATGAGGTTACCAGGAACATACAAGGGGATATCCATTGGTGTATGTTGTTCGCTAATGATGTAGTGTTAGTGGACGAAAGCCAGACGGGAGTAAATAGGAAACTAGAGTTATGGCGACAGACCCTTGATTCTAAAGGTTTTAGATTGAGCAGAACTAAAACCGAATACATGAGATACGACTTTGGCGGAGCTGCACAGGAGGAGGGAGATGTGAGTTTGGAAGGTTAAGTAGTGCCTAAGAAGGATACCTTTCGGTATCTCGGATCGATGCTATAGAGGGATGGAGATATTGATGCGGACGTTAGCCATAGAATCAAAGCAGGGTGGATCAAGTGGCGATAAGCTTCTGGCATTCTCTGTGACAAGAGGGTACCACAAAAGCTAAAAAGCAAGTTTTATAGAATGACGATTAGACCGGCTATGTTGTATGGAGCAGAGTGTTGGTCTACAAAGATTCGACATGTTCAACAACTGAGTGTTGCAGAAATGCGTATGTTGTGATGGATTTGTGGTCACACAAGAATGGACCGAGTTCGGAACGATGATATACGTGATCACTTAGGGATAGCCCCAATTGAAGAAAAACTTGTCCAACATCGGCTGAGGTGGTTTTGCCATGTCCAAAGGAGACCTCCAGAAGCACTATTGCATTGTGGAGTCCTAAGCGAAGCTAATAATATGAGGAGAGGTAGAGGAAGACCAAAATTGATATGGGGGAGACAATAAAAAGATTTGAAAGCTAGGGATATACCTAGAGATCTATGTTTGAATATGAGTGCTTGGAAAGCAGCTATTGAAGTGCTTAACCGTGACTTAGGGCTCTTGGTGGGTTTCAACTCTAGCCTACCCCAACTTGCTTGGGACTGAAAGGCTATGTTGTTGCTGCTGCTTTCTGAAAATAACAAAGTCATGAGATATGAACATTTTCAGTTAGTTATGTAACTTCAACTTCATATGGATTGAAGGTTAACCCCACTATTTTTTGGTTTCAGGGTTGGCGGTTATAACAGTTATGATTGTCACAACTTGCTTTATGTCACTCGTCATCGTCCTTTGCTGGAACAAGAATGTTGTATTTGCTCTTGCCTTCCTTCTTTTCTTTGGTGCAATCGAAGCTGTCTACTTCTCAGCTTCCCTCGTGAAGTTCCATGAAGGAGCTTGGGTACCTATAATTCTTTCCTTCACTTTCTTGACTGTGATGTGTGTTTGGCACTATGGCACAACAAAGAAGTATGAGTTTGATGTGGATAACAAGGTCTCAATAAGCTGGCTTTTGAATTTAGGCCCTTCATTGGGTATTGTTCGGGTCAGAGGCATTGGTCTCATACACACAGAGCTTGTGTCTGGGATTCCTGCCATTTTCTCCCACTTCGTCACCAACCTCCCTGCATTTCATCAGGTATCTTGTCATGCCTTTTGTGTTCTTTTTACGGTCATTGATGTAAATGCTAATGTTCTTTTATGCTCACATTTGAACACACTAGTGAAGGAATTGTTTAACTGACCAGTGCATGAATGTGTTTTTCGTCAGGTTCTGGTCTTCCTATGCATTAAATCCGTTTCTGTACCACATGTCCAACCTGAAGAGCGATTTTGGTCGGACGCATTGGCCTGAAACAATACAGACTATACAGGGTAGTTGTCCGATACGGGTACCGGGATGTTCAGCAGGACAGCCTGGAGTTTGAGAAGGCCCTAGTGAGCAGCATTGCAGAGTTCATCCGCTCTGGGGACTCTGACAAAAATGGTTATCCGGATGGTTCAGAGAGTCCCTATGAGAGGTTGTCTATTATCAGCAAAAGGCCTGCCATTTCAAGAGGCCGATGGTGAGGTTGAGGGATCACCTGAATCATCTGTTCGGAAGGATACAAACCCAAATTTAGTATCTTCCAAGTCGAGGAGGGTGAGGTTTGTGCTCCCAGAAAATGCGCAGATCAACAGCGAAGTGCGCAATGAGCTGCAAGAGCTGACTGAGGCAAGGGAGGCAGGCATGTCCTTCATCATGGGGCGCTCGTATATGAAGGCGAAAAGTGGGTCTAGCTTGATGAAGCGGATTGCCATAAACTTCATCTATGAGTTCCTGATGAGGAATAGCCGAGGCCCTGCCTACGCGGCTAACGTGCCACATGTTTCCACCCTTGAGGTAGGAATGGTTTGCCAAGTCTGATAGATATAATATCACTGTGGCCATGTCAAGTTGTATAGAGGTAAAAACAGTTCATCTTCTTATACTTGTGTATATATATATAGATCCTAACAAAAGGGTTAGATTGTTGATGAAGCGGGACATCATTGTGGCCTGGGAGGATAGATGAAGTGTGCATAGTTTTTCTGTTTTCTCCGTATATTCTTTTGTGTTAGGCTCTTCCTTGCTCTGCTTTTTCAATCTGCCAATGCCGATGTTGCTCTGTGCTATAGTTACAGAGTAGGAGGGAGACCATTTTTGTGTTCATGAATTGGTTTGTGACCAATTAATTGTATGTACTGTATGAGAATCTGAATAAGTTTATGCGGAAATTGTTTCATCCGAGTTCTGAGAGGGGACTGAAAATTGCTATTCGTCACCATGACAGTGATTTACCAGATAACAGATATGCAGGGTGGGAACTCTGGTAAGCTCAATGAAGTGATCTAGAGATGGCACTATGACAGTGATCGTAACAGTCGCCACAACAGTGATCTAGTCTAGAGATGAATCTATTTTTCTATAGTATAACAAGATAAAAAAAACGAGGAAAACAAATCTCATGGTTAAAGTTCTACATTCTAGTTTGCTTTATAACTAAAAATGTTTCTATTACTTTCGAGAAAGAAAACACAGAAAAATTACTAACAGAGATAAGAAGTTTTGTGTCTACAATTAGTTCATCATTTCTTTCACTTTCATGCAGCATAAATTTGTTGCTGGCAGGCTTGTATCATATCCGTTCAAAGGTAGATCTTGAAGATGCATTATCTTGTTCTATACTCTAGAACTCTGCACCCTCTAATTGCAAATGTGAAAAATACTCTCCCATACTAACCAAATACCACCTTTTAGGTCTTTATCATTGTGTATTTTTCCCATCCCTCTGTTATCCCTTCCCTTGTTCCAAGCAAGCCCTAAAACATGTGATAGAGAGAGTAAACTATATTGGTTGAAGCAAACTCCGGTAGTAAATCGAGCTGCTCATTGGAAACTTCATGTTGTTTTTGAAAATAGTTTTTGTAGGTGCGCTATAGTTTAGTTAACAGAATTGTATGATTGATACATTGTTTTTGTGAGAGGAGGGATCTGATTTAAAATTGGTTTACAGCACTGCTTGTATCTATTAGCATTACAAAATAGTACATGAACCTGAGCATTAGATGGTTGTTTTGTTTGTCCGTTAACTTTAGACTCCTGCACAAGAGGTGTTCAACGGCAAATTGTCATGGCATCCAAGCTGGTTAACTTTTCTTTAATTTAATATTAGACGCTAATAAGCACAAACCATCTGTGTGCTACATCTTTCTTCTATCAAATCTATTCTTTATCTTAGTAGTGGAAGGTTTCACTCCAGCAGGGGCCGCCGTTCCGGACCCGAAGACTTGAAGGATACTGAAGATTTGAAGGATACCAAACATTCAAAGGATTAGGTTTTTCTGGGGTAAGCAACTAGGTAGAAGTAGTAAGCTTTTAGGTGTTTTAGTTGTTTCCTAGGAAAGCAGGGAAGAGTTGTGACTTTGTAGAGCTTCGTTCTAGTTCTATCATTTTTCTGGCTGACACAGCATTGTTCCAAGTGAATTTGCGCCCTTGCTGAGACTCGAGATGATCGATCTTGAAATGAGAAGAGAAGGACCCACCCAATAAATAAACTATTCCAATGACTTTGTTCGCTTCCCCTGAGGAGCAGCTTAAAGGGAACTCGCACTGGAGGACAGCTCTGAAAAAATTACATGGTAGTTTCTGGTTGTTACCAAAGTGGTTAGTCGAACAATTTTTCCCAAGCAGAGTTTACACCCCCGCCCCCAGGGTGTCAAGTGACTAATGGGAATTATCTTAATCTGTCTGATTCCTAAAACAAGTCATCTTGGGGAATTAAACCCATGTAATTTTGAGATTGTGGAACCCTATGAAACAAACGGAGCAAGTATATTATTCAGACAATGGGTTATCTTTTAACTTGTCTCATAGTAATTCCATGATCATTGCAATGAACAAAGAAAAGTTTATATGGCAACATCTCGTAGAATAGTGAACAAATTTATCTCATAGTTTTAATTTTTTACTAATTATGAGGTGGTTGGTTTACAAATAAAAAACAATGATATCTCTCTCTTATTCTTCTCTCCTTATTATCTTGTTCCAAATTGTAAATCATTCTGTTTTTTAGAGATACAGTTTTTATTGCGTGTCTATATATCATATATCTATCTATCTAGATGCGTAACAAGCTACGTACCTAAAAAATCCGACTTACAATTTACAACTGAGAGAGTACTAAACAATTTTACTTGACATTGTACAAGATGAACTCTAACCAATTATGACTGCTGAGACCGTCACCCGATATAACGGATTACTTTGCTACCCTAGTATCATCAGGAGGCGCCAACCCCCCCCCCCCCCCCCCCCCCCCCCCCGCCTCCGAGCCTCCCAGCGCTCTCATCCCCGGCCGCCGCCGGAGCTCAATGCCAGCAAGCCGGCCGAAGGCAAGGACGGCGGCGGCTGGGTCTTCCCCCTTCTCCTCCCTCCTCTCTCTCTCTCTCCGAGAGGTGCTCCTGAGTTAGGGATTCTGGCCATGGCGGAGGCCTACATGGGGCAGCAACCGGCGGCGGGATTCCGGCCCCAGCCATGCCCGGATCCGTCGTCCCCTTGGCTGGATCCGGCCTGTCGGCACGTAGATATGTGGTGCCATGACGGGAGGCGGCTATGGCGGCGCGGTGGTGCGGTGGCGGGGCTGTGGTGCAGCGGCAGAGCGGCGGCGGCGCGGGAGCCACGCAGGCTACTCCGGTGGCCCTACTGCACCGTCCGTGGCCCAGCTGCTCCGGTGGCCGTAGCTCATGGAGCTGCGGGCGACATCGAGGCCGGGCCGACGCGACTACGGCGGTGGCTCGCTACGGGCTGCCAGTGCGCAGATCCGCGGCCTCCTCACCCGGAGCGCCTGGCGTCGGCGTGCAGTGACCGTGAGGCGCCCGACGACGGCGGGCACGACTGCGGGGTGTTCAGTGCTGGCATACGACGACGGTGGGCGCGGGCGTGGATTGTTCGGCGCAGTCGTACAGGCCGTGCGCCTGGCTGCCAGGTTAGCCTGCCTATGCCCTCGCGCTTGCTGGCTGCCGGGGCGGTGTCTGGGGTGCGCGCCCCTAGGTGGCCAGGATGGGCTGGTGATAGCTGCGCCGAAGTGCCACGACTGTAGCGCGGTGGTCGAAGGTGTCGACGCCCTACGCTGCTTGTGCGACGTTGGCGCCGTGGTAGCGTGGACGGCGACGGCCTCCTCGTTTTCTTGTCTGCGGCGCCATGGCGGCGAAGCGGGCGAAGGTCGAGCGGGGCACACTAGCCTCATTGTTCGGTGACAGCAACAGTGAAGGTGTCCTCCGGCTTGGGGCAGGTAGCCCTGTCGACGGGCTCGACGGGAAAGGCTGTTGCAGCAGGCACGGGCTGGCCACTGTCATGCATGGGGTTCAGGGGCTATAGCGAAAGCTTTACCCATTCTCCTTGGAAGCGTTTATTGAAAGGCCCCCTCTCTCCTTGCACGGCGTGTTCTTCCTGGGTGTATAACCTTGACCTTCTGATTAGATGACGACAGTGTCGGTGACGTCGCGCCCCTCGTTGAAGGCGTCGCTTTGGAAGGTTGTGCCCTGTCTGTGGCAGCAGCGGCCAGTGTCGTGGCAAGGAAGGTGGAGATCTAGTTGAGGATTCGAGTTATTGGTGTCCACGGTGGTGGAAGGCTGCTAGAAGGAGTGCATTGGCGCAGCGAATGGAGGGCTTGGCGTCTGTTTGCCAGTGAAGGGCGGCGGTCTGGTGAGACCATGTGCCAATTGCGACCACGAAGATGGTGAGGAGGCTGGCGTGGATGCGCTCACGGAGTTGGCGAGGAGGCCGACGTGGGAGGTGGTGGCTAGCAGATTTGCGTTGCCGAGGTGACCTGTGTGGAGTGGCGGCGGGCGGTCTCGCTCAACGGTGATTGTTCCGGTGCAAGGAGACGCTCTGATGGCTGCTGGAGTTGGTGTGTGGCACTTCTACCTTCGTTGAGATAGCTAGGTTGCTAGAAGCGACAGGGTGCGTGCGTGGATCTCGGTGGCGGGGTCGACTTGGTGAGTACCAGAGGCAGCCGCCCACGATTGGGTTGGCAGCTTGCAGCGGACCACGGCGGCTTGTCCTGCTTGGCAGTTGCTAGTCCGACGTGGGACAACTTCTTCAGAGACGGCGTAAGCAGATTCATTTACGGGAGGGCTACACGGCTCGCAGTGGCTGCGGTGACTAGCTCTGCTTTGCAGCGGGCTACCTCAGTGTGGGACTTCGTTGGCGATGATTGCGCAAGCGGTGACGACAACGTTTCGTCTTGACGTCTTCGTCGTCCGGGGGACGGCAGCACAGTGTGGCAACCGGCTGACGGTGGTTTGGAGGCGGTGCGGTGTGCGGTTTCTTTGAGTTTTCGGCTTTGTTTGGCTCGTATCGGTGTCCCAATCCGACTGTCCAGAGTTGTTTTTCTCTTGAGTTTTGAGATCGGCGCATGTTGATGTTCTAATCCAATCGATCGAGTTGCGTTGTTTTTTCTTCCGTTTTAATGTTGTTGTCTAGTTTTGGTTCATCTTCTGTCTGATTTGTTTCAAAAAGTATCATCATCCTTTGAACCCGCATGCCAAAGGAGCCGACACCCTTCAAGGCTTCAACAAGCAATCACGTCGTCCCCGCGCACAGTGATCCACAGCTGTTCGGTGTTCCTAATTTTATCATCACTGACCATGGAACTAACTTCACCGGCAAGAAGTTCCTAGACTTTTGTGACGGATACGACATCAGGATCGACTAGGCCTCGGTCGGACATCCACGTACCAACGGTCAGGTCGAGCGGGCCAATGGCATGGTCCTCCAAGGACTCAAGCCACGCATCTTCGACCGACTCGATAAGTACGCCGGCGATGAGTTGCAGAGGTCCCAGCGATCCTCTGAAGCCTGAGAACGACCTTGAACCGATCCACAAGGTTCACACCCTTCTTCCTGGCCTACGGAGCTGAAGCAGTGTTGCCCTCCGACCTCGACCATGGCGCCCCAAGAGTGAAGGCCTTCGACCGCGACCGAGCCGCAGAGGCTCAGTAGGACGCGGTCGACCTGCTCGAGGAGGCCTGCGAGACGGCCGTCATTTGCTCCACTCGCTACCAGCAAACTCTCCGCAGGTACCACAAAAGAAAAATCAGAGGGAGGATCCTCGAGGTCGGAGACCTCGTGCTCCGGAGAACCCAATCAACCAAGGAGAAACACAAACTCTCCCCGCCATGGGAAGGCTGACATTAAAGCCGGCTTATCAGCCGGCTGCAGCTGTTTTGTTGTGAGAGAAAAATACTGTAAATTCTAGCTGATAAGTTCAAGCGAACAGGCCTTGTCCGGTCGGGGTCGGGGTCGGGCTGATGACTGATGTGAATGTGATCTGATCCTCTCAGGCGTGCTCCTCCTATCATTGCAAAGGCAAGAGAAACAAGACAATTAATAGTCAGTAGAGGTTTCCAATGAACAATTTTCGAATTTGATTTGTCAGTAAACTTGATTTTCGGAGAAGGAAGGATTGAACGAGTAGTAAACTAGTACATAAATAATAGTAGCAGTAAGGATTAATTGAGCTACCTGGGACAGTCAATTTGCATCTGGAATTGACAACAGTGCATGCCTGCCTTTGTGAAAAGGAAAAGAAATAAAAACTACCGACACGGTATCTTTGGATCTTTGAAGGAGCTATTGGTTGGTTGGTCAAGATCTGAACAATCATGGTTAGGGCATCCCAAACACTTTCAGTAAAGAAGGATTGTGCCAAGCCTAAATTAAGGACACTAGAGGAATTATATAGCAGTAGAAGCAGGATACATCAATGGACCTTTGAGCTTTCTTCTTTACTGATCTCAAAAACTACTCTTGAGTTGGTGTGATGGTGAAGACACAAGAAAAGATGTCCATGGATCCTAGAAAGAGAAGAACCTAGATTGCGTGTCACACATGCAAGCGAGAGTGAGTGAGAGAGAGAGCGTATAGCTAGGATGTGTCATGAGAGACGTTCCTAGTGCAGGAATATATATGTAATGGCCATGTTCGTTTGTCTTATAATTCGTACTTTTCAACATGTTTTTTCAGTCAGAACAATATTTTTCTCTCACAACAAATCAGCTGGAACAGTGTTTCGGCTTGTTTTTTCAGCGAAACGAACGGGACCAATATGCCGCTCAATGAGACGAACACCAAATGTGGTGTGTGTGTGTGTCTATATATATATATATATATATATATATATATATATATATATATATATATATATATATATATATATGGGCGCTCACCTAGGCCCTAGCACCGGCGAACTCTAAACTATTGATCAAATCACGCTCTGTAGTGAACTTAAAATTAAAACTGTGTAATCTTATCGGTGTCTTAAGCTTCGCCCAAACTCCATTCGAGCACTGGGTCCACTACTGGGGGTGTTTAGTTACCCCAAAATGTAAACTTTGGCACTATGCAAAAAGAAGATGTCCCGTCACATCAAAATTGCGGTACATGCATGGAGTAATAAATGTTGACGAAATCAAAAACTAATTGCACAGTTTGATTGTACTTTGCAAGACGAACGTTTTGAGCCTAATTAGTCAACGATTGGACAATTATTACCAAATACAAACAAAATGCTACAGTACATTACAGTGCTGGCACAGTGATTTTGCCACTGCCGAATCCGGCAACTAAACGAGGGCTGGGCGTGCTTGCTCCTACTGGGCGTGCTTGCTCATTACTTCGTACTAAATGTACATATGCAATCGATTCATGACGTCATATCAGTGCTAGAACCTACTTATATCACTTTCATATTTTCAAACTTAATCAAAAAGAAGTTATTTATAGTCAAAATTTAAAATGTTTGACTTAAGACAACCTCAAAACGACTTGCTTTAGAGAATCGGAGGGAGTATTTGGTACAACTTCTCTAGTAAGCCCGTTTGGTATAGTTTTTTTTAAAATGGGTGAAAAAAAAACTCCTCACAGTGGAGCAGTAAAAAAAAAACTCAGTTTCACAAGGGATGGATGCCATGTAGAGGAAAAAAAATACTAGTTTCTTCAAGGTTCCTCTTGCTCCAACGAGGCCTAACGTGGCCATGGTTGGATTTTCTTCGAGGCACGTAGCCGCAAGTACAACCGGCAAAGGCGGTGCGCCATACAAGGAGAAGCCGAGATGGCATGCTAGTGCGGGGAGGGGATGGGTGGACGTGTCGGATTGTGGGGTGGGCGAGGCAGCAACGCTAATAATACAGTCTGCTGGCTGTAAGATTTTTTTTTTTGGTTTTCTCTTAGTCTACTCATATAGTAGTTAGCTCATCACTAATAATACATGGTCCACTTGTCTCTCTCATAAACTTTTTTGGTTCTTTTGTCTAAGCCAGCTGTAAGCTTACAGCTCGCTTCTGCTCTCTCCTCTTCTCTCTCTTCTACGTTAATATTTAGCCAGTTTACAGTCTGTTATTATACTTGCTCTAAGGAGAGAGAAACGAGAAGAATGAAGAATCGAGAGAGAGAAAAATAAAGGAAAAAAAGAAAAAAATATCGATGAGAAATTTAAGACCACTACTACTGAAGTGGTTTTCCCCTGTGGCAGTTTTGCGTTAACGCAGGTGGTCAGAGCGTCCGTCGTTAATAGTGCTTTACGGAGGCGGGCACCCTGCCTTTGTTACGCAGACGGTCCACTTAAGGCGCCCTGACCGTCTGCGTTGATTCATCTATTTCCCCACCAACTTCGTGAATTCGTTAGCACGTTGTAGCTGATGTTGGTTGTATTTCCGATTCTCTGAGGTACTCATAGGTGTACAGAATCCACATAGCAGTGACCCTTGTGGTTGTTTAGCACACTGCACGATATAATACAGTATCGATTAAAACATTCTACATATGTAGAGAGCATGTATATTGTTAATTCATATACGTGCCGAGAAGTTGCGTCTGATGGCTATATTGTAGCCAAACTTTGCCTTGTTCTTCTTGCTTCTTAGGTTGGCAGATTCGTTCCTCGGTACATCATGTATGAGTTGTACCAAAACAATAGTAGTCAACGACAAATTTAATTCGGCTGTTGAAAGTCCTACTTTGATTTTAGATAATTGATGGAACATAAGTGAACTAACTCTTTGCTCTAAGTGGTGAAAGAGATAGGTTGGTTCACAACAAAGGTGGAGCTAGACGGCACTCATGTGATGGAGATGGCGAAAAGATGTGATCAAGTGCTCCAACTAAGAAAAGAAGCAAGAGGAAAATAAAATGGGTTCAAGGCAAAGGTATAAGAGCTAGGACCATTTTGTTTCGCCGGTCAAGACACAATAGAGTGCGTGATCGGATTTATGATAGGCAGTCGTACTATGAAGAAGGAAGAATTCATGGTTAATATGGATATCAAGTGCCACTAGGTGATCTAACTCATCGTTGCATGTGCATTTGGAACCTAGTGAGCTAACACACCCTTGAAAAAATGCTTTGGAAAATGCTAATACACGTGCACAAGTGTTTGTGACACTTTTGTGTTGGCACATGAGAGCAAGGGTGAAGAGATCGTGCTTGAGAGAGAAGAAACAGGGGCGTCAGACCAGTTCTAGGCTGGGTTGGACCAGTCCGACGCCTCCCCTAACCACGCGTGCAAGACAGAGAGCAAGAGTTTCCTATTGGACCCCTCGGCTAGGAGTCGGACCAATTCGACCTGTGTTCGACTGGCGTAGGCAAGGGGTCAGACCAGTTTACGCCCCCCGTCGGACCGAATAGGACCACTATTCACTGGTCCAACCGGTGACTGGCGAAGACAGCGAGCAGGGCAGCGACACGTGGTGCTTTCCTTATGAGGGTCGGACCATGACCGGTCCAACGGGTCTCGGTCGGACCAAAATCTGACTGATTTTCCCGCTCTAGAGGTCCGCCTGATTTTCCCGCTCTAGATGCTCTCTGGATGCGGTCGGACTGAGCGATCGGACCAGTCCGACCGATGCACTGGCGTGGTCCGACGGTGCGGGTGAGCGCGCGATCAGAGAGCCATTGGGGCTCCAACAGCTATAACCTTTTAAACAAGACGCGTGGCAGCACCACAGTGGCGCGCGAAAGGGGTCAGACCGGACCCCAACCGGTTCGACGCCTCGCACGAAGTAGTTCAACACCCGCTTCAAGTGCCTAACGGCTATGTGAGCTCTTGGCTGCCTATATATGTGTGTTGGCTGGCTTGGGGGAGTCTCTCTTGGCCATTTCAACTATGATACAAACCCTAGAGCTGAGAAACAAGTCTCCCACTCATCTCTCTTGGTTTGATCATCATCTAAGTAAGTTGGAAGTGATCCAAAGTGCATTTGCATCGTGTTGGTGCATCTAGTGGCACTTGTGATCATATTGGCCGCGGATTCTCTTGTTACTCTTGGTGGTTGCTGCCACCTAGATTGCTTGGAGTAGCGGTGATCGTTGAGCGGAGGGTGGTGCTTGTCAACGACTCCGATTGGTGATTTATGAGAGGTTCTTGTGCCTATTCCCTGTGGAAGATTTCAAAAGACAACTCTAGTGGATTATTCGTGGCTTATGGATCCTCTCTTGTGCTGGTTCTTACGGCGCCCAAGTGGTGGGCTAGACATGTGATACCTATTAGCGCATGAGCCACCGAGTGAGTGCATCGCCACAACGAGGATGTACGTTGCCGGCAAGCAACCGAACCTCGACGATAAATCTTGTGTCTCAATTGTCTCATTGGTATTCTATATTGACACTTGCCTGGTTTGATATTGATCTCTACCTCACTTGCATTATTTTCATTGATATGCTTGTCTTGTGGTAGTTGCTAGTTCTTGCCTAAGCTAGTTGTAATTAGTTGTATCTAGTCTCTTAGATAGCTCACTAGTTGTAGTTAAAGTAGTGACATAACTTGATTGTTTGTTGAATACAACATATAGAGATCATAGTCACTAGCATTCGTAGGTGGCTTGCATAGAACTTTATAGAGCTAGAGAAAAATTGCCTTGTTGCCATCTTATAGTCTAACACTTTGCTCTTGTGTTCTGTAGAAAATTTTATTAGGCTATTCACCCCTCTAGCCATTTAGGACCTCTTAGTTGTTTGTGTAAAAGAATCAGTATTGTCACTTACAAATTCAATGTGGTCTCAAAGTCCTTGTACGACTCTTTTGGGTAATCCAAAGAGTCAAATAGCTAAGGATAGATTAGGAAACGCAATCCAGTGGCCATTGTTGCCTGTACTGTAGAGATCAAATCAGACAAGTTTCAAATGTTTGAAATATGAAAAGGGTGATCCTACTATAGCAACATATACGTTCAACTAGCCTAACTTACCCAAAGCAGTAGGGGGCTAGTATACACCCATTTCATCTATTGAGACAATCACCTACGACCGTCTCGGTTATTCCATTAATGGAGGCGGTCGACATAAATCGTGCGCCTACGTTAATGGATGATTAATGGAGGCGGTTGCATTATGTCATCTACCTCCATTAACCATTAACAGAGGTGACCACTTATCCCCGGGGCAACAAGTCACTGACGGAGGCAGCCTCCATTAATGGTTGGGTAATGCCGCTACATGAAAAATGGTTTGTAGCAACGAGAGAAATTCTTTGTAGGGGCGGCTGGTGATGGAGCCACCCCTACAGTGGCGTGTTCGGGAGCCACGAAACCAGCCACCCCTATAAATGGAACAGTAGGGGCGGCTGGTGATACGAGCCGCCCCTACAAATGGGTCGGATTTGTTTGGGCGGCTCACTCACCAGCCGCCCCCGGTGTTGCTATTTGTAGGGGCGGCTGTTGATTGAGCCACCCCTACAAATGCCCCACTTATAAATACCTGCTATTTGTAGGGGCAGCTCAATCACCAGCCGCCCCTATAAATGACCCACGTATAAAAAAACTACAGCACCTTCTTCCTCCTCGGGTCACTCACTCCAACCCGTGAAAGAAAGGTGGGGAGGCCTTAGGCACCTCCCAAAAATTGCTCTATTAAGGGGGAATGTTTTGGTCTCAAATCCTTCGGTGGAGAGGTTGTAGAAGGTAAGAAAATGCTATTCCACACTTTTTTTGAAGTTTTAATGGTTGGTTAGTGAGTAATTAGAATTTTGCTTTTCTCTCTCTCTTCTATGGTGCTTGAGCTACTTATGAAGCAAATTAGATCCAAGTTTTGAATGTACTTGGGTAAATTAGGTAGGGGAACAAGATCATACCCTTATTTGGTCCATGTTTCTTGATTTTAGTGAATAATTAGTTAGTTTTATGGATGTTTCATGTGCATGTAGATCTAGATCTAGGGTTTGGTTTTTTTATTAATTTTGTTTTTGTAAATTTATGTTTGATGAAATTGGACTAGGGTTTGCATGAAAGATATTGGGTAAAATATAATTGTTGTCTTTGAAATTGTTTATTGTAATAAACAAATATGTATTTTAATTATTTATGGATAAATGGGCCATTAATTAATTTTCCTCTACCATGGTGTGTTTGTATGCTTCATGTAATTATATTTGATTTATATTCATATATATCTAAAGTATATACAATTATTCTCAAGTAATTATTAATTTGATTTATTTTTATATATATGAATAAGTAGTCCTTTAATATTTGTTTTGTTGTTGTTGTAAAAGATGGAGTATAGGAACTCTTGGATGTATGGTTCGTTAAGGTTCAAGGCAGGTTTTGTGAAGAGGTGGATAAATTTATTGAAGCCGCAAAGAAGCATGCAACGACGTTGACAGAGAATAATGATATAATTATTTGTCCCTGTAAAGATTACAAGAACCATATGGTGTGGACAGATGTGACTATCATCAGATCACATTTGATTATGCGAGGATTTGTTGAGGACTACACAGTGTGGATTCATCATGGTGAAACGGTTGTTGTTAACGACGAGGATGAGGAGGAATACGACGACGAAACCCTAGAATCCCTGTCCCAATATTCAACAGAGCTTGATGGACGAATGGATTCCAAGTTTGGCAATGAACAAGGTGGTGATGCTGGTGGTTGGGATGGTAACGATGAAGGTGGTGCCAATAA
This sequence comes from Miscanthus floridulus, assembly GCF_019320115.1. NCBI lineage: Eukaryota > Viridiplantae > Streptophyta > Magnoliopsida > Poales > Poaceae > Miscanthus > Miscanthus floridulus. The sequence continues at coordinate 44,210,772 of NC_089598.1, read as the reverse complement.
TGATGGTGGAGCACGTGTCAGGGATGAAGATGATTTGGAGGACATGATTCGAGCTCTTGGACCAGAGATTTTACTAAAGAGCCTGAAAGGTCTAGAAAATTTGGAAAGGGTGATAAAAGCATCGAAGGAGACTGTGTATGATGTTGAAAAGGGCTATCTGACACATTGGACATTGCTATGTTTTGTGCTTGAGCTACTCATCCTGAAGGCTAAGTACGGCTGGTCAGACTGTAGTTTCAATGATCTATTGCGTCTCCTGTCATGGGTGCTGCTACAACCAAACTCAGTTCCCACCAACACATACCAAGCAAAGAAGGTCATAAGTCCATTGACAATGGGGGTTGAAAAATCCATGCATGCCCCAACCATTGTATACTTTTTCATGGCAAAACATTCAAGTCACTAGATAAATGTTCCCGGTGTGGGGCTAGCCAGTACAAGAACAATGACCTTTATGGTGGGGACGAAGCCTCCACAGGGAAAAAGAGGAATAAGAAGGGTACATAAAAGGTGGTACAAGAATCTCAGCCCCTAGAGGACACTCCATTAGGCAATGATGCGAAGCAGAGAAGAATTCCTACCTTGGTAATGTAGTACCTGCCAGTGACCGACCGTTTGAGATGTATCTTCCTAAATCCTAAAGAAGCCGCACTCATGATATGGTGGGATGATGAGCGCAAGGTGGATGATGATAAGATTGCACACCCGGCTGATTGTAGTCAGTGGCAAAGGATCGATGAGAAGCACAAAAAATTCAGCGATGACCCAAGGAATGTACGGTTTGGCTTGAGCACCGATGGAATGAATCCCTTCAATAAGAGGATGAGCGACCACAGCACTTGGCCAGTGATCTTGACCATGTACAACATCCCAACGTGGTTGTGTCAGAAGAGAAAGTACCTTCTCCTCATTATTCTTATTTCTGGCCCTAAACAACCAGGCATTGATATAGACGTGTTCCTCGAGCATTTGATGTAAGAAATGGAGAGGCTATGGAGGCATGGGGAGTCGATGTACGATGTGTTCCGAAAGGAGGACTTCATATGTAGAGCAATAATATTTGTTACTACCAATGATTACCCCATGCTGTTTGCTTTGTCTGGACAGATCAAAGGGAAGATGGGATGCTTGGTTTGCTTGGATGGTACTACATGGGTGTTCCTGGATGCATCCAAGAAGATAGTTTACCTAAGGAACTAGCATTTCTTAAAGACAAGTCACAAGTACTGCAGCAAATTATTCTTTAGATTTTATGACAACACCTCGAAGATTAAACCCCCTCCAAAGAGACGTCATAACGGAGAACACATGTATAGAATGGTTAAAAATATATGCGTCGTCTATGGAACGAAGAATCCGGATGGGATGAACAGAGATAGAAGCACACCTTCAGTCGAAGGTGTACCTTTCAAGAAACAATTGATCTTCTTTCAGTATCTGCCTTATTGGCAAGACTTGGAGGTCCCCCATGCCATTGATGCTATGCACATGCAGAAGAATGTCTTTGAGAGTCTCATTGCTACCTTGATGAACATAGGCAAGTCAAAGGATGGTCTAAAATCATGGAAAGACATGGTGCAGCTAAACGTGATGCCACAGCTTCACCCAGTACCTAAGGCTAATGGAAAATACACTCTGCCCATGGCGTGCTTCAACCTAACACTAGAAGAGAAGAGAGCTATATGCACTTTCCTGAGGGGGTCCAAGTCCTGACTGGGTTTTCAGCGAATGTGAAGAAGCTAGTGTCGATGAAGGACTTGTCAATAACACATTGCAAGGCTCACGATTGTCATGTGATGCTAACAGTGTTTCTACCTATTGCAATCAAGGCTATAAAGCTAGAGTTCTTGAAAATGGCCATCACCCGCATGTGCTACTTATTTTTGAAGATCTCACAGAAGACGATTGGCAAGCAAAAGCTGAGTGACCTACATGAATTTGTGGTGGAGACACAAAACCAACTAGAGATGTGTTTACCTCCTACTTTTTTTGATATAATGCCACATCTCATGATTCACATGGTTCATCAGATATAGGCGCTGGGCCCTTGCTACTTGCATGAAATATGGTCCTACGAGCGGTTCATGTCGGTTCTAAGTCGATACATGCATAATAGAGCATACCCAGATGGCTCCATGATAGAGGGTTATAGTACTAAAGAAGTCATCGAGTGCTATCAAGAGTACCTAAAAGTACAGAAAGGAATTGTTAAACATAGGCTGACTGGGAAGGGCACAAGTGGTAGAAAAGTGTTCATTGACCATGATTACAAAGAGGTGAGTTGGGCGCATTACAGTGTCTTGCAGAGTACATAACTGATACAACCGTACATTAATGAACACTTGGCTATCATTATGCCAGAGAAAAATGGTCGTTTAGATGATTAGGTCATGAAACAACACAAGCAACGACTAACTACATGGTTGAAGGACCAAAACATACTGTCTGGAGAAACTATAGACTCTATTACCATCAGTAGGTTGGCGGAGGGGCCATCGAGACAAGTGACATCTTGGAATGCTTATGACATCAATGGGTATACGTACTATACTCACGCAAAGGATAGTAAATATGTGAACCAAAACAACGGCGTTCGAATAGAAGCTCTCGATGGAGTGGGGCGAAAGATCCAATACTTTGACATCATTGAAGAGATATGGGAACTTGACTATGGAAGAGATATAACAGTGGCCCTATTTTGATGTCGCTGGATCAAATAACACCAACTGAACGAGATCGGATTGAGAGTCCTGGACCTTAAAAATCTAGGCTACCAAGATGACCCTTGGGTGCTCGCTTCACGTGTCACACAAGTTTTCTATATGCTTGACCCACAAAGTAACCTCCCCCCAAAGAAAAAGACAAAGCACGTGGTTGCCTCCGGGAAGCAGCACATTATCGAAGTTGATGACATGGACGATGTTGAAGCTTACAATAACTACGATGAGATGCTGCTATTCACAGACTTTCCTAAGAAGACCAGTGTTGTGGAAAAGAACCTGCCCAAAGACATATTGCCATGGGAATGAAAAGGTGTCAAGGGAAAAGTCGTTACAGCGGGCTAGCTAGTTGTTGAACATGGAGTGTTTGTGTAAGTGTATATGTTTGTAAGACTTCATTTATGCATGTGTGTGAGACTATATATTTATGTATGTGTGTGAGACTATAGATTTATGTATGTGTGTGAGACTACATTTATGCATGTGTTCGGACTACTATTGAAACACTTAAAACAAGCACTTAACACTATATGAAATGAAGAAATGACCAAAATATAAGTTGTAGATCTTGACGAGTTATACAACTTTGATATTCATCACCATTACGGCTGAAATCATTTAATGGTTGAAAATCAGGTTTTAAGTTGTCATTTTCTGAAATTAAAAATTTGAATTGTCCAAAATTAGTGACAAAGATAGATGACCAGACTAAAATGATAGAACATGATTTTAGAAAATTTTAGGAAAAAAACCATCACATTTGGAGTTAGTATGAGGGAGAAAAACTAGTTACAAGTTTCAGCCACAGATTAAAAAGAGAAATCACACTTATTCATCATTGATCATCATGAGCAATTGTGATTTTTCTTTTTAATCTTTGGATAAAATTTGTAACTAGTATTTCTCCCTAATACTAACTCCAAATGTGATGATTTTTTTTAAATTTTCTAAAATCATTCCCTATCAAGTTACTATATTGATTTGGTCATTCTTTTCATTTGACAAAGTTTAAGCAATTCAAAATTTCAAATTTTAAAAAATGACAAGTTCTAACGAGATTTTCAACCATTAAATGATTTTAGATGAAAAAGTGATGAATACCAAAGTTGTATAACTCATTAAGATCTACAACTTTTATTTTGGTGATTTCTTCATCTGACAAAGTGATAGTAAACATTATTCATAAATCAACATGTCTCTCGTATAGTTCATGAAACTGAGTCATATGTGAATTTATGAACAATGTTTACTAATACTTTGTTACATGAAGAAGTGACCAAAATAAAAGTTGTAGATAGTGATGAGTTCAACAACTTTTATGTTCACGGCTTTTATAGTTGAAATCATTTAGGGTTTCAAAATCTTGTTTGAAGTTGCCATTAATTGAAATTCAAAATTTCAACTGTTCAAATTTGGTCAAATGAAAAGATGACCAAAATAAAAGTTGTATATAGTGATGTGTTCAACAACTTTTATGTTCATGACTTTCTTATTTGAAACCATTTAAGATTTCAAAATCTTATTTGAAGTTGACATTTATTGAAATTCAAAATTTGAATTATTCAAATTTGGTCAAATGAAAAGATGACCAAAATATAAGTTGTACATCTTGATGAGCTCTACAACTTTGATGTTTACAAAATTTTTATTTGAGGTCATTTAGTGTCCTAAAATTCTCTTTGTTGTTTTGAAATTCAAATTTTAAGTTTTTAAAATATTATTTTTGTAAAGAAGAAAATATAAGATTATATATTTCCTATATCAAAAAAATGTATATATAGATACATATATATATATATAGAATTATTAGAAAACAAATACATATAGTTATATATAAAGAAAAATGAATATATAGAACAAGTAATAAAAAATAAAATAAAAAATATTTGTAGGGGCGGCTGGTGAGTGAGCCGCCCCTAGAAATGAATTTGTAGGGGCGGCTCAATCACCAGCCGTCCCTACAAATACTCCCTAGTATAAATATAGGGCACGCTTGGAGGCCAAAATTTGGCTAAGTCTGGGCGTTCTTCTTCTTGCGGACGCTGTCAGGCTGCCAAATCCTCTCACCTCCCCCACCATCGCCACCGTCTTCGTGCCTAGTGTCGCTTCCTCTCACCTCCGCCGTCCTCCTGTGACCGCCTCCGTCGCTCACCACACTTCCTCCCCCAAATGCCGCCTTTCCCCAGGCCGGCCACCACGGCGGCTAGGGTTTGCGCGAGAGCTCACAAGCCACATGGCTGCCGCCGGCCCCGTCCATTTTGGACCTCGACCTCCATCCTCACCGGCCCTTGCGCGCCCGGCCGTGCGCTCTGGTAGTCGTCCCCACCACCAGCGGCGCCTCCTCTCCAACCTCTCCTCTGGCTGCTGTCCCCCAGCCGGCCCCCGCGCATCGCCGCCGTCTTCTGCAGGTAAGCCCAACCCCTTCTTTTAGCTACTGATTTCACAGGTTTTATTACTAGGGTTTAGCATGGCTTGCTTGTGTTGGTTGCCCCCTGTGATAATTTTGGAGAAGGCCATCACGAAGATAATACGGCTTTCGTGCATGCACATAATTAAGCTTTCGTGCATGCACATAATTGAGTAGCCCCCCATCTAAGAAACTTCCATTGTGCTTAACTTTGCTAAATTATGATCTGCATGTAGTACACATGCTCTCTGTACTATAATAGGCCCATTTAAAATATCAAACGCCATTGTTTGTGCAGCTACTAATTCTTTAAGTCACTATACTTCCATTTTTTTCTTTTTCTTTTTTTTGGCTAATCCATATTGTAGATCTATGCATTGCTTCAGTTCTTCCAGCTTGTTTGCTTATAAATCTGGACTATCTAGCTGTACCTTAACATAGCAGTACCATAACATAGGTTGTTGATTAATTGCATATTCAGCTCATGTAATATAGAGATAAATAGATAAACTTGGTGCTGCATTTAGATATGAGTAGTAACAGAAGTTCTTGACTATGGTACCTTATTTGTTGTTTCCTTGATCTATTAACTAGTAACGATATGTGATCTGTACAATTGGTGCGATATTTTGCTTAAAGCATTTTTACTTATGTTGAGGTAAAATTTCTTCACATAACTTTTATGCTTTGTCCACACAGTAATTATGCTTGTCATCACAGTTACATTGTTTTTGCACTTACTAGGAAAGTAGGTATAACATTGGGGATGCTATATTTGAAATACTAGTAGACATACTTGATTGTGTCCTATGGTCTATGTTGCTATGTTGATTATGGTATGTGTTTGATTTATTATTGTCGGGTACCGTAGAACGGGGTACCCCGAGCGTACGTCAAAAGGGTCACTTAAGTCCCATAAAAAAACAAAGCTAAAAGGTAAGCCATGGGCTCATCACCAACCACGTCCGAGCCCACCGAGCTCTCCGCCTCGCCTCGAGCCTCGCACAGGAGGTCTTGGCGTCCTGGCGCAATTTCCGCCTCGCGCGAGGCCTCTCACGGAAGGCCTCGGCAAGGAGTGCTATCTCCGCCTCGCGCGAGGCCTCTCACGGAAGGCCTCGGCAAGGAGTCCGGTCTCTGTCTCGCGCGAGGCCTCATTCTCCGTATCGCGCGAGGCCAGCTTATCCATAGCCCGTCGCCCCCACCTCGGCCGGTCTTCCCGACAGCACGTCATGTCCCATTAATACGTCAACCACTCCCGCAACCTCAGCCGGACAACGGCTCGACACCGCGGAATGGCCGACGGGACATGAGGTCGCATCGGCGCCATACCGGCTGAGACAGGGCACGGCGGGGATTACCGGTCACTGTATTCTGACGCTGTGCCCACGATCAGCGCCTACACTACACTGTGCCCCATGATCCCCACCTCGAAAACAACACTACACGGACAGCCTGGCCCGGGTCATCACCGCCTTCGAGCCAGCGCACCAGATCAACCGCTCTCTTAGGGCCTCGGCACTATACACCAAGGTCTCGGCCATCTCGGGATTCGTGTCCACCGAGACCCCCCACTACGGTGCGGCCTCGGCACTGACCGAGCCTCGGCCTCGCGCACAGTCAGTCCACAGCGACTCGCATGCTAACCACTGCACCCACTCCGAGGTAGCCCAGGAGCTCCCATGACGCACAGGATCGGATGTGACCAGCACGCCGCCCCAGTGCTCCAAGGACGGACCACTCCGACGACTACGCCGCCACAGGAATAGGCCACAGGGCTCGGACACGCTGCCCCTATTTGCACGACGCCATATAGATAGCTCATGTACTACCCTTGTCCTCCCTTCAAACTATAAAAGGAGAGGACGTGGGCCACTTTGGGGGGACGGACGAAGAATAAGGCCCTGTAACACACACTTCCCAGCCACCTAAGAGCAATGTCTCAAGCAGCCCACACCTCACCTCACCGAGACCTGGGACGAACTCCCTCTCTCACCTAGCTTGTAACCCCCTACCGCAAGCATTTTGGTGCAAGGAATACAAGATCGATCTCCCAGACTGGACGTAGGGCCCGAATTGTTCGAACCAGTATAAACCTTGTGACTCCTTGCATCACCATCCGGGATTAGGGGCACGCAGTTCACATTTACTGGTTGGTTGAGGACCCCTCGGTCCGAAACACCGACAGTTGGCGCGCCAGGTAGGGGCCTCTACGTGTCAGTTTCGTCATCCCAGCAGGTTCCGGATGGTAGACTCTGTACGACCGTTGCGTCTCGGCACAGTGGTTTGGTTTGGGAGCCTAGAGTTCATGTCTCTAGGGCATGAGTACAACATGGTACTCCTCACTCCTCGAGCCCCACTAACTAACGACAAAGTCATGCTCCGGTAGCCCAGGCGCAGGCGGCGCCTGGGCGGCCGCTCTCACCGCGCTCACCAGGCATGACGCGAGCAAGATCACCCCGACGCTACGTGAATCCAGGGTGACACACCGCTCCCCGCCAATATCCTATGACCAGCTGTTGGCGCAGGGTCCCTGGTTGGGGACCTGTCTAGCCTGAGCTTGGACAAGGGAAAAACACTGGTGGCATGTGGCAAAGCCCAGTCATCAAGCTCCGCTCCACCACTCCCTGAGAACCCAACTCTGGCGGAGCAGAGCCCGGCGGTGGCACCATCCCCATACCCCTTTGGGTTGAGAAATGCCGCCGCCTCTTATGCCTACGCTTACACTGTCGCTCACGAGGATACCGTGGGACGCCGCCAGCGCTTCGCTCTCGACCTGGACACCCATGCTGACTCCTCGGAGCAAGACGAGGCATGGCCCGGAGTGGACTTCTCTAGACTCCACGACCCTGGGGCTATGCACTGTTTCTTGGCCGCAAGTGACTACTGCTTCGGCTACTCTGACTCCGATGACGAGGGCACCTATGACCCCACTCGCGAGTGTTTTCACATCGGGCTCGGGATGCCGAGGGCGGGCGAGGAGGATGAGGGAGCAGGTAGCCGTTCCCTGCTTCACCCGAGTACAGGCGCCGCCACACCTCTGCGCATTGTCATGCCGGCAGCACGGAACGAGAACCCCGCTCTTGTGCGACCTCAACGCCTAGACCTAGAACAACTCCGCGAGCTTCAGGCCAAGGTCGAGCAAGATCGACTCCTTCTACAGCAGCTCCAAAGCACTCTTGAGCAGGAGCAGCAAGGCTGCGGTGATGGCGGAGGAGCCCGGCGACGGGCTCATGACGTGCACCATCGCATCAACGATGACGAGGGGGACGATCGTCCCCCGATCTTCAATCACGCCAGCCAAAATGTCGCGGTTGCGGCAATGCTAGTGTGCGCGATGCCCGAGCCCTCCACCACAGAAGGATGACGGGTTTGCAGCGAGCTCTGGGATCTCCTCGAGACCGCCGCGGTGCAGCAGGCCGAGAGTTCCACCTCTCAGTGGCGTGATGTCGTCTTAGACCTCCCCTCAGCGCCGCATCGGTAGGATAGGCAAGCCTCGGTTCGTCCCGAACCCAGTCGGGTGCCGGCAATTGGAAGGGTCCCCCCGGTCCACGACCGCCTCGATAATCGACATGAGGCGCAGGGTGACCACGAGGTGGTCGGCCAACAACGACGCCACGACAGCGAGGGGCCCGCCCGAGGCTACCGTCCACATTGGGGCGGCCGCTACGACAGTGGAGAGGACCGTAGTCCTTCTCCTAAACCACCTGGCCCTTGAGTCTTTAGTAGAGCCATCCGCGATGCTCAGTTTCCAACCAGCCAACCTCACCAAGTATAGCGGTGAGACCAACCCCGAGCTCTGGCTCGCCGATTACCGCCTGGCTTGTCAGCTAGGCGGCGCCGACGATGACCGGCTCATCATCCACAACCTTCCATTGCTCTTATCAGACTCAGCGCGAGCCTGGCTCGAGCACCTTCCCCCCTCTCAGATCCATGATTGGCGCGACTTGGTTCGGATCTTCGTTGGGAATTTCCAGGGCACATACGTGCGCCCTGGAAACTCTTGGGACCTTAAGAGTTGTCGCCAGAAACTAGACGAGTCTCTCCGAGACTTCATCCGGCGCTTCTTGAAACAATGCACCAAATTGCCCAGCGTCGGCGACTTAGAGATTGTCCAGGCTTTTCTCTCTGGTACCACCTGCCGAGACTTGGTCCGAGAATTAGGTTGGAACGTGCTGCGTTCGGCCACCGCGCTCCTCGACATCGCCACCAACTTTGCCTCAGGCGAGGAGGCTGTAGGGGCCATCTTCCCCATGGACGACGCTAAGGGGAAGTGGAGGGACGAGGCCCCTGAGGCCTCGGTTCCTCGCCTCCCCAAAAGGAAGAAGAAGGATCGCTAGGGGAAGCGGGCCGTCCTCAAGACCAATATGGTCGTGGCCGTAGAATGCAAGAATCTCCGAGGACCCAGGGGCCACAGACCCTTCGACGACATGCTTAAGAAACCCTGCCCTTATCACCAAGGCCTGGTCAAGCATGCCCTCGAGGATTGCTCCATGCTGCGGCGTTACTACGCTAGGCTCGGGCTCCCCGACAACGACGCCAAGCAGAAGGGCGCCGGTGACCGGGATGATGACAAGGACGACGGGTTCCCCGAGGTACACAACGCCTTCATGATCTTCGGTGGACCCTCGGTGTGCCTTACGGCACAGCACGGAAGAAGGAACGCCGAGAGGTCTTCTCGGTCAAGGTGGCCACTCCCCGGTACCTCGATTGGTCTCGGGAGGCGATCACCTTTGATCGAGACGACCACCCCGACCATGTTCCGAATCTAGGGCAGTACCCACTTGTTGTCGACCCGATCATCGGCAACACCTGACTCTCCAAGGTGTTGATGGACGGTGGCAGTGGCCTCAACATCTTGTACGTCAACACCCTGGAGCTCTTGGAGATCGACCGATCGAGGCTCTAAGGCGATGCCGCACCCTTCCACGGCATCGTGCCAGGGAAGCGCACGCGACCCCTCGGGCGCATCGACCTTCCCGTCTGCTTTGGCACCCCCACCAACTACCACAAGGAAGTCCTTACCTTCGAGGTGGTCGGGTTCGGGGGAACCTACCATGCCATCCTGGGATGGCCATGCTACGCCAAGTTCATGGCAGTCCCCAACTATACTTACCTCAAGCTCAAGATGCCAGGCCCCAGCGGTATCATCATGATTGAGTCCACGTACGAACATGCAAACGACTGCGACGTCGAATGCATTGAGTACGCCGAGGCTCTTGCGGAGGCCGAGACCCTCATCGCCCACCTCGACCAACTCAGTGGCGAGGCGCCTGACTCCAAGCATCGTGCAGGGGCATTCGAGCCCGTGGAGGCCATCAAGCTCGTCCCGGTCGACCCTGCCTGCCCCGATGACCGGGCGCTGAGGATCAGCACCACCCTCGACATCAAATAGGAAGCCGTGCTCGTCGACTTTCTCTGTGCGAACGCCGACATATTCGCATGGAGTCCCTCGGACATGCTGGGCATACCGAGGGAGGTCGCCGAGCACGCCCTAGACATCCAGGCCAGCTCTAGACTGGCGAGGCAACGCCTACGCCGCTTCGACAAGGAAAAGCGTAGGGCCATCGGTGAGGAGGTGCAGAAACTCTTGGCGGCCGGGTTCATCAAGGAAGTGTCCCACCCAGAGTGGTTGGCTAACCCCGTGTTAGTCAAGAAGAAAAATGGGAAATGGAGGATGTGTGTAGACTACACCAGTTTGAACAAAGCCTGTCCAAAAGTCCCCTTCCCATTACCCCGAATCGATCAAATCGTTGATTCCACTACAGGGTGCGAGACCCTGTCTTTCCAAGATGCGTATTCTGGTTACCATCAAATCAAGATGAAGGAGTCCGACCAGCTTGCAACTTCTTTCATCACACCATTCGGCATGTACTGCTACGTGACTATGCCTTTTGGCCTCAGAAACGCAGGGGCCACGTACCAGAAAGGCCGGGAACCTCGTCGGCGACCACATTGGGCGGACCGTCGAGGCCTATGTGGACAACATCGTGGTTAAGACCAGAAAGGCCGGGAACCTCGTCGACGACTTGAGGATAGCCTTCAGATGCCTTAGAGAGAAGGGCATCAAGCTCAACCCTGAGAAATGTGTATTCGGGGTCCCCCGAGTCACGCTCTTGGGATTCATAGTCTCGGAACGTGGCATCGAAGCCAAGCTAGAGAAGGTCTTAGCCATAACCAGCATGGGACCAATCAGAGACCTCAAGGGAGTACAGAGGGTCATGGGATGCCTTGCGGCCCTGAGCCGCTTCATCTCGCGCCTCGGTGAAAAAGGTCTGCCTCTATACCGACTCTTGAGAAAATCCGAGCATTTTTCTTGGACCCCTGAGGCCGAAGAAGCCCTCGACAGACTCAAAGCGCTACTCACAAATCCTCCCATCCTGGTACCCTCGACCAAGGATGAGGCCCTCTTACTCTACGTCGCCGCAACGACCCAAGTGGTCAGCGCTGCTGTAGTAGTAGAGAGGCAGGAAGAGGGCCATGCTCTGCCCACCCAACGACCTATTTATTTCATCAGCGAGGTGCTCTCCGAGACCAAAGCACGCTACCCCCACATCCAGAAGCTGGTCTACGCCATAGTCCTGGCCCGGCGCAAACTGCGTCACTACTTCAAGTCTCACCTAGTGATTGTGGTATCATCTTTCCCCCTAGGGGAGATAGTTCATAACCGGGAGGCCTCAGGCAGGATAGCCCAGTGGGCCGTCGAGCTTATGGGGGAAACCTTGACTTTTGCGCCTCGAAAAGCGATCAAGTCTCAGGTCTTGGCTGATTTCGTGGCTGAGTGGATAGACACCCAACTACCACCTGCTCAAATTTAGACGAAGTGCTAGACCATGTACTTCAATGGATCCCTGATGAAGACCGGGGCAGGCGTGGGTCTGCTCTTCATCTTGCCCCTCGGAGTACACATGCGCTACATGGTGCGGCTCCACTTCGCCGCCTCCAACAACATGGCTGAGTACGAGGCCCTCATCAACGGCTTACAAGTCGCCATCAAACTTGGGGCACGGCGTCTCGATGTCCAGGGCGACTCACAGCTCATCGTCGATCAAGTGATGAAGGAGTCAAATTGCCTCGACCCCAAAATGGAGGCTTACTGCAAGTTGGTACGTCACCTAGAAGACAAGTTCGACGGTCTCGAACTAAACCACGTCGCGTGGAAGTACAATGAGGCCACCGACGAGCTGGCAAAGATGGCCTCGGCACGGGCCCTAGTGCCCCCGAACGTCTTTGCCAGAGACCTCCATAAACCTTCCATTGACTACACCTTGGTAACAGAGGAGGGCCCACCTGTGGAAACCACAGCAAAGCTCGACGCCCCCTCTACTGCTGAGACCCCCTCGACCAAGCCCGAGGACATGGAAGTCAACACCGAGCCTCCGCAGACCGACCAGGACGTGGATTAGCGAATCCCGTTCCTCGATTGGCTTGATCAGGGGGAGCTTCCTGGCGACAGGACTGAAGCCCGACGGCTCGCACGCCGAGCCAAGACTTATGTCCTCTACAATGATGAATTGTACAGGCGAAGTCCCTTAGGTGTCCTCCAACGATGTATCACTGCCGAGGTGGGCCGAGCCCTGCTTTGGGACTTGCACGCAGGCGCCTATGGGCACCATGTGGCGCCTCGGACGCTCGTAGGAAATGCTTTCCGCCAAGGGTTTTACTGGCCGATGGCGGTCGCCGATGCCACCAAGCTAGTACGCTCCTGCGAAGGATGTCATACTATGCTCGACAAACACATCTCCCGGCCCTAGCCCTCCAAACCATCCCCATCACATGGCCGTTTGCCGTATGGGGGCTCGACATGGTCGGGCCTCTGCAAAAGGCCCCCAGAGGCTACACCCATCTACTGGTATCAATCGACAAGTTCTCCAAATGGATCGAGGCTCGTCCAATCAATCGAATCAAATCCAAGCAGGCAGTGCTGTTCTTCACTGACATTATCCACAGGTTTGGGGTTCCCAACACCATCATCACCGACAACGGGACACAGTTCACTAGCAAAAAGTTCCTAACGTTTTGCGATGACCACCACATTCGTGTGGCCTGGTCAGCCGTGGGACACCCAAGGACCAACGGCCAAGTAGAGCGTGCCAACGGCATGATCCTACAAGGCCTCAAGCCAAGAATTCACAACCGGTTGAAAAAGTTTGGCAAGAAATGGCTCGCCAAACTCCCATCGGTCATCTGGAGCCTAAGGAACACTCCAAGCTGAGCCACAGGGTTCACGCCTTTCTTCCTGGTCTATGGGGCCGAGGCCATCCTCCCCACTGACTTGGAATATGGTTTCCCAAGGCTACAAGCCTATAACGAACAAAGTAACCGCACCACCTGAGAGGATGCCCTCGATCAACTAGAGGAAGCCCGAGACGTCGTGCTACTACACTCAGCTAAATACCAGTAGACCCTACGGCGCTATCAGGCCCGACGCGTCCGAGGCCGAGACTTGAAGGTAGGCGACCTGGTGTTGAGGCTAGCACAGAGCAACAAGGGCCGCCACAAGCTGACCCCGCCATGGGAAGGACCGTACATCATCGCCCAAGTACTGAAGCCCGGGACCTACAAGCTGGCCAACGAGAAGGGCGAAATCTTCACCAACGCTTGGAACATAGAACAGCTACGTCGCTTTTATCCTTAAATTTCCAAGCATTGTATATGTTGTTTCTCAAAATACAATTAAAAAGCGTTCTTTAGTTGGTATAATTTTTCAAGAAATCCCCCGAGCCCATCGTGGGTCTTGGCAATACAATAACACGATAAGGGAGACTCGGCTCTACCTCAGCAGAACCAAGCCTCCCTCGGGGGCTAGATGGGGGACTCCCCCTAAGTCCCACGCACCATTCTTCAGTTGTTTTTCGAAAAAATTCCTACACCAAGTCTCTAACACGCTCTGACGAATCGGTTGGAAAAACCCCTCGGACCAAAGTCTGTTTCCTAAGCAAGAGGCCGGTAGAGTCGCGAGACAGCCTACTCCTCCGGGCTACGGCACTCCCTCACTACTTCTCGCCCAAGGGACAGCTTAAGATCCAAGGAGGCGTTTTGCAAAAGAAATCTGATCAGATGCAACAGAGGGCAGAGGCTCGGAAACATGAGAAAAACAACTAAGAAATACAAATACTTCAAAAAGAAAGGCCTCGACGGCCACAAGCGTTACGATACAAAGATAATTCCTACTCTACTCTATTTTTACATGGCCCCTTGGGCCTAGGTCAAGCCTCAGGGCCTCCAGCATCAGCAGACGGTAGGGGAGGGACCACCTCCTCTTCGAAGAGCGTTGCCAGCGCCGTGCCAGGGCCTTCCGTCGCCTCCATTAGCTTCGTAACCGCCGCGTTGGCCTCCTCGTCATCATCAGGCAAGACATAGCCATCACTAATGGCCGGGAGGTCTACACCAACATAGTGAGAGGAGATGACAGCCAACGCTCGCTTGACACCTGTGTGCAGCGCTCCTCAAAGCCGCTCGCGCATCTGGCTGCTCAGCGCAACCAAACAGCTCCCAAGGGAGCTGCCTGACTGAACCCCTTCAACCTCCAAGGCCTCGCAGGCGGAAAGGGTGGCATGCTTCAGCGCCTCGTGCTCCCCGATCTCGGTCTCGAGCACCGTCTGCACCATGCTGGAAGCCTCAGCTGCCCGAATAACCTCTGCCTCTGACTTTGCACCATGGAAAATGAAATAAGGTTGAGCGAGGGAAAAAACAACCTAAATTAGGAGCGGCAGCCCATGGAACTCACCCTTGGCCTTCAGCTCCCAGCGTCGGGTCTCAACCTGACAAGCCTCGGCTTTCTCCTTCCAGCGCAGGGCCTCGACCCGGGAAGCCTCGGCCTTCTCCTCTAAGCGCTGGGCCTCGACCCAAGAAGCCTCGGCCGCCCTAGAAGCTTCACTCCCCAGCTCTGCGTCACACAAGGAAGTTAGGGAGCGAACATAAGGAAAAGAAAACAAAATGAGGGGACTAAAACTCACCCTCGACCGTTCCCCTCCAAACCACAGCCTCAGTTCGTGAGGCCTCAGCTGCAGCAAGGGCCTCATCCAAGGCACCTTTCGTCAGCTGGTGCGCATTCTGTTCTGCCCCTAGCTGCCTCGCAAGAACGGTGGCCGAGGCCGTGTCTTCAACGGCCCAAGCCCTGAAAGCATCCTGATCACTGGCCGCGTGGGCGAGCTCCTCCTCCAACTCCTTGACCTACGCCGCCAGAGGGCAAGCTGCTCCTGGGCCGTGGCCGCCTCGATCTTCACATCAGCACAATGAAGGCGGAGATCCTCCACCTCCATGCACCGCGCCGCTAGGAGCTCGTTGGCACCCGCAAGCAGGCCCTTTTGCCGCTGGAGCCAGTCCTAGACGTCCCTCTCCCGCCGGAGAAAAGACTGACTTCCCAAGGGACCAGGTCTCGAGCTCCTAGGGAAGCAGAACAAGGGTCATTGATTGCAACAAAACTCAGAAAGAGACAACGTCGCGTGAGAAAAGAAAACACAAACCTGGGTGACTCCGGGCAGTTCGTCGGCCACCACGGACAGCGCCGTCCGAAAGCGACCGCTCTGCCAGCTGGCGGTATTGCTCGAAGGTGTTCCTATCGCCCGCCCTCAGCTGTGTCCTTGAGAGAAAACAGGGGCTCCCCCTCAGGGTCGTCCTGGATCCGCCACAGTACGCGTGGGTGCTCCCACCTGCGGGGCTTGGGTCGCACCCGCACAAGGGCCGAGCTTCCCTTGCCCAAGATCGGAGCCGGCTGTTCCACGGCGCCAGTCTCCTTGGCGTCAACCACCCCCCGTGCCCGAGAAGTATCATCGGAGGAGATCGGATAGACCTCCACCTCCCGGGCGCTCTCTCGTAACAACGGTGGGCCCTGAACCAAAGGCGCCACCAAGGCCTCCGCCGCCTTCATCTCCGCCTCCTGGGCAGACGGCCTCGCTGCCATCACATCGGCCTCAGTGATCTCGGGGGCTCCAGCCTCCGCAGTCATGGCCTCGACGGTCTCAGGGGCTCCGGCCTCCACCATCGTGGCCTCGGTGGTCACAGAAACACCGACCCCCACCGCTGCGGTCACAGCGGTCTTGGGCGCCCCCGCCAGCGTCGCCTCAGCCTCGGAGACCCCAGGGGCCTCGGTGGACAAGGGCACGCCAGCCCCATCCGACTCGTGAGCCTCGCCCTCGCGAGGCGGAAGCACTCCCTCCCCCATCTGTGTCGGGGTCGCCTCGATAGCCCCTCCTTGGGTGGCCGGCTCCTTTGGGTCGGCCCTCGCCGACGCCGTGCCGCGTTGTATAGCAGCTTGTGCCTCCACCACCCAGTGGGCGGAGGAGCCGGGGCTCGCCTTGAGCGCCTTAAGGGGCGCCAAGGGAAGCTCGTCCGTAGGCCACTTCCGACTAAGGAAAAATCACCTACAGGGTCAGCACAGGACCAAAGAGCGAACAGAAGGCGTTGTGACCCCACCAAAGATACACCTACCTCGAACGGGGCAGCAACCGCTTCACCACGGCGACCCTTGTCCACAAACGTGGTGGCGGCGGCAGAGGCATCACCTCCGTGTCCATCGGCGCTGGCCGGTCCTCAAAGGAACCCGGTGCCCCATCGGTCCTCTACGGGGGCGGTTGTGTCACCCCGCCGCCACTTGTTCCACCATCGCCGTCGAGCCCACCGGGCTGACGGCGCGTTTGCCCAACGCCCACGGCCCGGGAGTGTCGGCCTCGGCCCCGGAGCGGGCAATCGTCGACCCCGGGTCCGCTTCTCCTCCTCCTCCCGGGAGTGCCGGGCTGCTTGCCAACGCCCTGGGCACCACCTCCACTATGTCAGGGAGATGGTCCAAGGGACCTCGCCCCACCTCACCCTTGTCATCCCCGTCCGAGGCCTCCGTCGATAGCGACAATGACGGGGATTCCTCCAACGGAAGACCATCCTTCCTTTATTGACGGCGGCGCTTGTCCAGCTCCTCGCGCGCTTCACCGCTTCGGCGTCCTTCCTCTTTTTTCTGTGCATCGGCGTGTGCCCGGTTGATCGCCCACCACCTGCGTCCTTGGGGACGGGCGGTGGAGAGGCACGCACATCCCTCATCCCCTATAGGAACGGCGAACGCGCATGAGAAGGTAGGAGAAATGGAGGAGGCTCGGGGGCTACGGCGGCACACGACTTACCATCGAGAGGAACCCCCACGACGGTCGCATCGCGATGCGGGTCAGGTTGCCGCCCCTCAGCTTCGCCTCTACTGTCTCCCCAACCCGATGAACAATTTCCTCATCAGAAAGGGCGGAGGAGGACATCCGGATGCCCTCAATGGGCTCACCCGGCTTCATCTCGAACAGCCGCCGCCGCCGAGCCATCAGCGGCAGCACCCTCCGGCGGTGGAAGGCAGCCACGACCATAGCCACGGTAAGGCCACGGCCCCGCAGCCTCTCTAGCCCCTCCAGAAGCGGCTGCAGCTTGGGCTGGTCATCCTTCGGGACGTCGTACTTCCATCTCTCCGGGCAGCTCCCCACAATCCACCCAGTGTACGGGGGAAGTCCTCCATCGTCGTTGCGAAGGTAGAACCAGCTCGTGTACCACCGGCGGTTGGAGGACGCGAGCTAGGCCAGGATGTAGAGGTGCTGGCGGTCCTGGCGCACTTGGAGAGTGCAGCCGCCGGCCCTCGTTGCCTTCCTCATACCCGACGTGCCCGTCGGCTTGGTGGTGTGCCCCGCCTGGAATAGATGGAGCCACAACTCCTAATGGGGAGCAATCCCCAAGTACCCCTCACAGACGGCAACAAAGATAGCTGCCTGAGCGATGGAGTTGGGATTGAAGTTGTGGAGCTCCACGCCGTAGTAGTGCGGGAGCGCTCGCATGAACCGATCCACCGGGACGCCGAGGCCACGCTTGTGAAAGGAGACGAAGCTCACGATGTAGCCGTCGTGAGGCCTCGGCTCTGGCTCGCCGTACGGAGCAATCCACTCCGGCCTGGTGGGGTCCATCACTGGGCGAAGGAGTCCACCGTCGATGAGCGACTGGAGTGTCTCCACGGTAACATCGGAAGGATCCTAGGGGTCCGCCTCGACAACGACGATGTCGCCGGCCATAAGTGCGATGGAGGGATCGGATGCGGCGGTGAGTTTTTCTCTCTCTCCCAAGCTCTCGCTTTTTCTCGCTTTCTCCCTGGCTCGCTCTTCTCCCTTATTCTTCTCGGCACCCGCTGCTCTAGCGATGGCTTGATGGAGGCAGAGCTAACGCAGGCAAGGTAAGGTGGGGAGGGGCGAGACTCTTCGAGTATTTATGCTGGGGAAGGTGAAATGAACGGGTGATGAAATCGGGGAAGTTTCCCCCTGATCCGGCGTAGTTAACCACGAGCTGATTGTGCCGCCCACGCGCCCACTTCTTTCCCATTAATTGCGGGAACAGTTGTGTCCCATCCACCATGTCACGCTCGGCCACTACGGCAGCAGGCGTCATTTCGCCTCCCTAGGAAACCGCCTCAAAAGGCGCGCCACCCGTTGCCGAGCCAATGGGGAAGGTATTCCCCCCGGCCTATTCCTTTCAGATGAAGGAACCAGGCTCTACGCCTATTACAGTCCAGGGGTTCGAAGGCTGGGCCCCAAGGGGTTTCGACAGCCGCCCCAGGACAACAGAGTCAGGGACGACCACGGGCAAGCCTATATGGGGCTGAGACCCAAGCAAGCAAAATGCTTGGGACGCCCTAAGTCGTGTCCGAGACCGGTAGGGAAGCCTCCGAATGGGATCCCACCGTAGGGAGGCACCGAGCCACCGAGGCCCAGCGAATGGCCTCGGCACCCACTAGAGAAACCCTCCGATACTCTTGGAGTGCGTCTCCAGACCGCTAGCTGACCCTTAGTGAACGGGGTTTGGGCCTCCACTCGGACAACCCGATAACAGCTCACCAGAAGTGCCACCACTCGTACCCACCGAGGGTAGCGAGGCACATTCCACCCCTCCTTCTGAGCGAAAAGGAAGCATGAGGGTCGTACAAAAAGTCAGGGGAACCCCTGATGGCCTTCTCGCTCTATGCAGAGGCTAGAGGGCTCTTCCTACAACCTTGCCGAGACCCAGCGACCCCGGCTCGCACTCGAAGGGGCTCAGCAAAACAAACCCTCCTTCTGAGCGAAAAGGAAGTGTGAGGGTCGTACAAAAAGACAGGGGAGCTCCTGACGGCCCTCTCGCCCCGTGCAGAGGCTAGGGGGCTCTTCCTACAGATATGCCGAGACCCCACGACCCAGGCTCGTGCCCAAAGGGGCCTCGGCAAACAAACCCTCACACGCGAGGGGCGTATAAAAAGCCAGGGAAGCTCCCGATGGCCCTCTTGCTCCGTGCAGAGGCTAGGGGCTCTTCCTGCAACCATGCCGAGACCCAGCGGCTCCAGCTCGCATCCAAATGGGCTCGGCAAACAAACCCTCCATCCAAATGAAAAGGATATGTGCGGGTCGAATAAAAAAGCCAGGGGACCCCTGATCGCCCTCCTGCTCCGAGCGGAGGCTCGGGGGCTCCTCCTGCACCTAAGACAAAGACAAATGGTCTAAGTCTGTGCTAGAAGTTTCGTTACAAATACGATAAAGGGCACCAAGCCCGTTACGGTCTAGGGGTTCGAAGGCTGGGCCCCCAGAGGTTTCGACAGCCGCCCCAGGGCAACAGAGCCAGGGACGACTTCGGGGCGAGCCTACGAATGGCCGAGGCCCGAGCGAACAATCGCTCGGGCATCCTAAGTCGTGTCCGAGACCGGCAAGGAAGTCTCCGAATGGGATCCCACCATAGGGAGGCACCAAGCCACCGAGGCCCAGCGAATAGCCTTGGCACCCACTAGAGAAACCCTCCAGTACTCTTGGAGTGTGTCTCTAGACCGCTAGCCATCCCCTAGCGAACGGGGCACGGGCCTCCACTGGGACTCACCCGATAACAGCTCACCGGAAGTGCCCATCGAGGGTAGCCTGGCACATTCCACCCCTCCTTCTGAGTGAAAAGGAAGCGTGAGGGTCGTACCAAAAGCCAGGGGGACCCCTGATGGACCTCTCGCTCCGTGCGGTGGCTAGAGGGCTTTTCCTGCAATCTCACCGAGACCCCCGCGACCCGAACTTGCACTCGTGGGCTCAGCAAATACGATAAAAACTCCTCACTCAAACATGAAAACGAAAAAAGCCCCTGGAGGAGTAACTCCACTCCTCCAGGGCCTCGGGGGCTACACCCGGCGGGTGCGCTCGCGCGCACCCACCGAAACCTCAAGAAGCAAAATCCAATTCCTACGGGAGCGGCTATAAACCAAGCCTCGGCAAACCCTCAGGGAGAGTGCACACACTCCCCTAGAGGCTTAAGGGCTACTGTCGGGTACCATAGAACGGGGTACCCTGAGCGTACGTCAAAAGGGTCACTTAAGTCCCATCAAAAAACAAAGCTAGAAGGTAAGCCATGGGCTCATCACCGACCACGTCCGAGCCCACCAAGCTCTCCGCCTCGCCTTGAGCCTCGCATAGGAGGTCTCGGTGTCCTGGCGCAATTTCCGCCTCACGCGAGGCCTCTCACGGAAGGCCTCGGCAAGGAGTGCTATCTCCGCCTCGCACGAGGCCTCTCACAGAAGGCCTCGGCAAGGAGTCCGGTCTCTGTCTCGTGCGAGGCCTCATTCTCCATATCGCGCGAGGCCAGCTTATCCATAGCCCGTTGCCCCCGCCTCGCCCGGTCTTCCCGACAGCACATCATGTCCCATTAATACATCAACCACTCTCGCAATCTTAGCCGGACAATGGCTCGACACCGCGGAATGACCAACAGGACATGAGGTCGCATCGGCGCCATACCGGCTGAGACAGGGCACGGCGGGGATTACCGGTCACTGTATTCTAACGCTATGCCCACGATCAGTGCCCGCACTACACTATGCCCCACGATCCCTGCCTCGAAAACAACACTACATGGACAGCCTGGCCCGGGTCATCACCGCCTCCGAGCCAGCGCACCAGATCAACCGCTCTCTTAGGGCCTCGGCACTATGCACCAAGGTCTTGGCCATCTCAGGATTCATGTCCACCGAGACCCCCCACTGCGGTGCGGCCTTGGCACCGACCGAGCCTTGGCCTCGCGCACAGTCAGTCCATAGCGACTCGCACGCTGACCACCGCACCCACTCTGAGGCAGCCCAGGAGCTCCCATGACGCACAGGATCGGATGTGACCAGCATGCCGCCCCAGTGCTCCAAGGACAGACCACTCCGACGACTACACCGCCATAGGAATAGGCCACAGGGCTCGGACATGCCGCCCCCGTTTGCACGACGCCATATAGATAGCTCATGTACTACCCTTGTCCTCCCTTCAAACTATAAAAGGAGAGGACTTGGGCCACTTAGGGGGGACAGACGAAGAATAAGGCCCTGTAACACACACTTCCCAGCCGCCTGAGAGCAATGTCTTAAGCGGCCCACACCTCACCTCGCCAAGACCTAGGACGAACTCCCTCTCTCACCTAGCTTGTAACCCCCTACTGCAAGCATTTCGGTGCAAGGAATACAAGATCGATCTCCCAGACTGGACGTAGGGCCCGAATTGCCCAAACCAGTATAAACCTTGTGTCTCTTTGCATCACCATTCGGGATTAGGGGCACGCAGTTCACATTTATTGGTTGGTTGAGGACCCCCCCCTGGTCCGAAACACCGACAATTATCATGTGGTTCACCTGTGCCTGCGTACCTCCTATTTCTTTGGCAAAATGTAGGGTTGATTAATTCATGCAGAGTTCCATTCGCCTGTGTTTAGTTGCCCTACTCGCATCATTTGGCCGGTGATGCAAACTATAGTAATCTGAGGTGGCTGTGGGTATTCTTCCTGTTGGTGCTTTTTTGTCTTCTTGTGTTTTCTCATGCCTTTCATCAAATTGTGGGATACGTCCATTCCCAAGCAACTGTTATAGGCATGCCTACCTGATGGCTGGGATGGACGTGTCCCACGCTTCCATGAGAGCCATGAACTTGTCTCAGCAATTTGTGTTCTTGTTTGCCACCTGGGATGATTGCAGTTAGCTTGCAAGATAATCATAAGTTAGTTTGTAGTTAGCTGAGGCCTGCATTTTTTTCTGTCTATGATGTCAACCATTTTTTTGACTCAGGCTGATACAATTGTGAGATCTTTTTCATGCCTATGAAGATAACAATGCCAGTTGAGTAATGGATTATGCACATTGATGACCTTGGACTTGTGAGGTACTGGAGCATTGTTTCTTCTATCTTCTGCTTATGCTTCTCATGGCTGTCATCAAACCATGTGAGACATCCATGACCAAGCAACAACTGGGCGGTTGTGATAATCTGATGGCTGGGCTGAATGTCTCTCATAGTTTCATGCTTGTCATGATCTTGGTTTTCTACTATCTGTTTGAGGTTTGTTGCTGTCTATATTTCTTAAGCTCCAAGTTCAAGGTCAAATGAAAAGGCAATTATATCTGAGGCAAATCAATTGAACTAACCCTCATCTTATCAACATCTTATACTTGCTTTCATCGATCTGCATCTATCTATCTATCTTCGATGCATCCATCTAGCACTGGTTCCTTCCTTCATCACAAACTACCACTGCTCATGTTTGCAATGATATGAGATGGATGTTACTGCTCTTTCGCTGCTGGTACAACTGTCCATCATATTATTCCTTCCACATATATATCATGGGCCATGGCTGCTGCCTGATGCATGCAGATGTAGCTAGCCTATAGGCCAGCCCTTTCATTGAGAGATATTTTACAGCAACTCCCTGTGATGCCTATAATAGTTTTTCGTGCCCCATCTTCTTGTTGCCTGTGCTGCCTGTGATGAACCACCCTAGCTGCCTGTGATGCATGTGATGTACCCTAGCAGCATGTACCACTGCCTATGATGCCATTTTTTTAACCTGAGCACTGAGAATATGTCATTTTCTATGATTGTTACTGCCTATGATGCCTCTATTATGTTTTAGCTGAGCATATGTCATTTTTGCCTACTATGGAAAAGATTTTCGAACATGACCAGAAAGTGTTCATGGAGTCGGCTATAGCTACCACACCTACCAATGGATTGTGCTACTATAATGTTTTGTTCGTTTAGTTCAAGAATATCAAATTGGGACTTCCTTTTTGCCTCCTATTCAATAGTGAAGCCATGTTTTAGCCTCATCATCCCATAGTGTCCTGGTTCCTCTAGTCTACTGACTGCTGGTGAGCTGGTATTTTTCTTTTTTTTTTAATTTCTTGTAACACCAACAACACTATATATATTGGTGGCCATCTTATGCCTGCAATACTACTAGAAGAATGCATTTTCATTTGTATTAGTTTTCAGTTGCTGCCTGTGTTGCATTAGATGCTCTTCATTCCTTGCTAACTAGCTCTTTTGCTGCTGGTACACCTGTCCATCATATTATTCCTTCCACATATATATCATGGGCCATCATATTAATCTTGTGTTTAGTAGATGTTAGCTGTCTTTTGCTAAACACTGACCCCTCTTATACCATATCATTTGCAGCTAAAATAGATGTTAGCTATCTTTTGCTAAACATTGACCCCTCTTATACCATGTCATTTGCTTGCTTGCCTGCTTGTTGCTTCACCTGCAAGCACCGACTGTGTTTGCTTGTTTGCTTGCCTGCTTGTTGCTTCATTCATACACACTGCAATCCTAAGATTTTGTGGAACATTCTATGTGTTTGCCTATGTAGTCACGAGTCCAATTTATGAATCTTTTTTTCTTACAGCTTTTCGTTAGTAGGATGTGGATAAGGACATGTTGCTACGTGCTAGCTGCCATATACTCCGTAGGTTGAATCGATGTTTCTATTGATGTAATGTGACTGCTGTTTTGGCAGTTTTCTCACGGTGCATGCATTCTTACATGTAAGACATATACCTGCTAAGAATTAGGCTTTTATCCCTGAGACCAGCGATTTTGCTTTAGCATTTGAGGTATGTGTTAGTTCACTTATTATGCTAGAATTAGAATTACAAGTAGCAAGTGCATTACTACATCAAAACACAATTATTTGATAAATAGTAAGGAACAAATATGGGCACACAGGTGATATAGTACCAAAGTTAAATATTTGCATGCTTGTGGAATGTCCTGAAAGCTAAACAGTAAGGCCAATAATCCTCCTCAGCATTAGTTGGTAGTAACGCCGCCGGGAGAACTAGCATTGGTTGGCAGCCCTCCAAAAGTTCGTAGCAGCCAAGGTTCCACTACAACCACAACCCCTGTCGATCGCATATGGGAACTAACTAGTTGCACCTTGGTGTTTCTCAGCGGCCAACAGAACATTGTGATGGAGGTGGCAACGAGTGTGGCACATCCTCCCGGTGGCTTACACCACAATAATAAGATACCGCCGGACTACACTAGGGTCGAGGTGCATACCGTAAAGCCCGAGTTCATGCAGTGGAGGATAGACTACACAACTCCTGAGGGGCTAGTGTTACTCAGAGACATAATGGGATAGTTCATCCTCTGGCACAAACAGGACATTATATTGACTGCTTCTTTGCCGCCTCCCCCTCTCCCAAATTTGGAGCGAGTTGTCGAGGATGGGGAGATATTTTCACCATCTCGTGACCACCACATTCCTGAGATGCCACATTCTTCCTCGCCTCCTAGCGAGCATGTGCCTGATAAGCCACAACCTTCTCCAACTCGTACCGAGCAAGTGCATAATGAGATGCCATAGTCTTCTCAACAAGCACAGCCGATACATGAACAACGAGTGCCTCCTGAAGAAGGTGATTGTTGGGGACCTAATACCGGGGTACCCAAGGAGGTGGAACTAATAACCATCGAACGTTAAAAACTTCTGGACGTACAAGGGCGCCGCTACATTCCTTGCCCGAATGATGGGAGTTTGGTTCCGCCTCTCCCGACGCCTTTGGGCCAGCTCTACCTCGCTCGAGGGCTAAGGGCTAGTCTCCGCCTCGCCCAAGAGCTTAGGGATTGACTCCACCTTGCTCGACCCTCGAGGGACAGGCTCGGTCTTGCCCGAGGGACACCCACAGCACTACTCCCTGCTCCGACCACGTGACTCCGACCCCGCGATCGAGGCTCGTGGGAAGCCTGCTCACCGCTCTTCTCCGACCAGTGCACTGAGGTCCGACTAGAGCCATCCGACCGGGGGCTCCCCATTCGGAGAAGACGTGCAGAGAAAGGCAAGGCATGGCTCATAAGTCAAAACCACTATACCAGAGTCCATACCTTGTGCCCCGACAAGAAAAGTACTACTAGGGAACGACGGGATGGATGCTTTAGACCCTTTTAGGCGTAGCAGAGCCTGAATAGTGTTGTGGGCGCATGCTCTTCGCCCTACAGAGTTGTTGGCGCCACCTTCAGCCCTCGGGAGTGACACCCGCTTCATGGCCCCTTGGGTCCACTAGATCGGAGTATTCGCTTCAGCATCCGGACGCCCCCTTCGATCAAAAGGCTTTGCCCACAGCACTACTTCCTACTCTAACCCCGCGACCGGGGCTCGTGGGAAGCCTACTCACCGCTCTTCTCCGACCGGCACACTGAGGGCCGACTGGAGCCATCCGATCGGGGATGCCCGCTCGGAAAGAACCAGAAGGCGTGCGGAGAAAGGCAAGGCATGACTCATAAGTCAACACCACTGTACCAGGGACCATACCTTGCACGAAGCAGTGCTCTGTAGCCACCTTGACACAAAGTATTGTAGGGACCGCTAGAAACTCCCATATGGTAAGCCCCCCACGTGTCTCTAGACATCAATCGCGGTATGGGCTCCAGGATTTGCCATACCGGGTGAACGTAGCACGGCTCCTCACATGCCACTAGGCATCAAGAAGTATCTTGTAGGTACCGGCGTCATCCTTCCTAAAGAAGATAGCTCGACCTCCCATGCACATCCGACATCCTACAGCGACATCGACAGTATTGGGGGGCTTCAACCATTATCTAGTTTTCATCACCGTAGGCAGCAAGACTTAGAAATATTTGTACTATCCCCCTCTCACCTATAAAGCCATCCCCTTCATCTATAAAAGGGGATGCGCTCCCTCTCCCGAAGGGGGGATCAATTTCTTGAAGCCCAGACTCACTAGATCGACATCAACGTTCCCAACCATAGGACCGCCAAGCTCCGATCGTGACCCTTCCGGTCGGAGTTGACCGACGCTTGACGAACTCTGGACCGACTCCTGACGAACAACACATATCACACACAGTCAAGCTGCTATTGGGCTCTTGACATCCTTTCGACCCTTCCATCAGAGACTTGGGACCAATCCCTCCCTCGACCATTTGTACCCCCTACTACGAACCATCTTCGGTACTAATAACACGAGCAGCAACAGACTGGACGTAGGGACATTTAGCCCAAACCAGTATAAATCTTGTGTCCATTAGCGCACCATCCAGACCTAACGTGCATAACTATAAATTTACTTGCCGGTGATTATTCGAAACACCGACAGTTGGCGCGCCAGGTAGGGGACTTTGCGCGTTCCAAATCAGGCCTCGGATGGCTAACCACGCAATCAGCGGGTCCCAGGCGCACGTGTGCATTTCAATGACCTGGATTTCATCGTCACACTAGGAGGAGAGCTGGCACTAGCCCACGCGGCCGTCCAGTCTTTCCCTCCCGTCAACTTTAGCTACCAGACGCCTGAGGGCTAGCCCGATGTCTCCCATGGACCCCAGTCGTCCAAAGAGGCCCCGCACCACATCACACTCTCTCCAGAATGCTCCACACGGCGTGCCTCGATGGCATTTCCTTTTGGCCTCCGCAACGTTGCGGCAACCGCTGGCCACCTTCTGGCACTACGCATGGTTCAGCCGCCTACGGACATCGAGTTCATGGGGACAAATGAACATGATCCAGAGACACTCCACAGGCTCCTCACGTAGGAACCAGAGTCGTCCTCTAGCTCTGACTCTAGCGGGGGGAGCCATCACCCTTCCTAGGAATGCTTCATGGCGAAAACCCCCGAGGGGCACGTCCAAAGCATCTTCGGAGAGGAAAGCCTGGACTTTGTTGCCGACTGACTCGGCGTACTCCACCTCCACGAGGAGGCTCGCGACCCGGCACCCGTCGGAGGAACATCTTCCATTGACTCCGGGACACGCGACTTCGACGGCGCGGCATCTGCGCTTTATTCTGAGCAAACTCTCTGCTCAAACCCCGCTTTCCCCTATGGCCTCGCGTCTTCCGCAAACGCATACGCCGGGGGGCTCTGAAGGATGCTCGCACCGCCTCCTCTTACATCTGAATTCGTGGGAATGGCGAGCTATGCTCCCACCTATTTCTTTGACCTCATGGATGACGATGGCGAGAGTGATGGCTCCAGCATCGGTGACATGGCACCTAGCCACCGTCCGTCCCGGGAGTGCACCATGGCAGACCCTCCGAGACACCCACTGACGAAAGCAGAGTTCTCATGGACTCATGCCCCTCTGGGCCCTCATGCGGATACCCCTGAGCTCACACCTGAGCACGGGGAGGAATGGCGACAACGATGGCTGCATCAGCCATCGACTGCACTAGCACGCTCGGCGCACCACGCTACGCCCCATGCGCATAAACCAGCGAACAGTGCTCGCGGTCGCGCCCGTCAGCCCCAGCGCAACATCCCGATTTGGGGGACTGATCCCCCGTAGTTCGCTCGGGCCAGTCAGAATGTTGCCACCGCGGCAATGCTCCTACGCGACCTGCCCAAGCCGAATGACCCTCGTGAATGGGCGATCCACCAGAACCTCTGGGCACTGCTGGAAACCACCGCCATTCAACAAGCAGAGTGCTCCGTATCGCGATGCCGACCCACGACCTCACTCCCTGTCCGGGGAACAGGGACGCAGCAGATGGGGCATTACACCCTATCACCGCCACAACCATAGAGTGCGGCCCAAGAAGCCGCAATGGCACCTCACCTTGACTTGACGATCGCCCTGTGCTGACTGCCTATCTACGCATAGCTTGGGCCAAACCGAGACACGCGCAGCATCGACCGGAGTCCTAGCCCTGACCGCCTAGGACCACGGACCTTTGTCCAACACCTCCAGCAAGTGCCGGTCCCACCGCGCTTCGATGGAGGCCACGACAAAGGTAAGGCCAAGTGCCAGGATCAAGACGAGGGCCCCTCCACATAGAGGGGAAAAAAGAACAGAAAGGATCGCCGCCAACCGGCTAACTTTGCGTCGGTCGCCGCGGCCGATCATGCGGGCACGCAGCCCCAGCAAGACCCTTTGGGCCACTTCCACGATCTCATGGAGAGCCTGTGCACCAACCACGACTACCCTGTCAAACACCTCTACAAGGATTGCCAGCTCCTCAAGCGTCTGCTGAGGTAACCGGCAGGCCGAAGGAAGAAAAAGACGAGGAGGCAGCGACCGAAGAAGGGGGCACAGCGGACAAGGATCCAGATGACTAGAGCATGAAGTGATCTGACCGGAAGCCTACTGACTGAAGGACAACGACGACGACGCCCTCTCCAAGGACCTTGGAACAGCTATGTCTTTTCTTTCTTTCCTAAGTTTTAGTCTTACCTTTACTTAGCGAACGCTCCCGTAAGAGCACCCCAACCCGAACACTTTTCGGCTCAGGGCGCTCAGGGGGCTCCACTAGGGGGCTCTACTACCCCTTTGTTTTTGTTTTTACCTTAAGAACTCTTTTGGTTTTGTATGAAGAAACTCCTTCCTACCTGAACGAAAGGGTAGTTCATTCCTTTATTTTACCTTACGTAACTTTGCTTTAGAACATTCCGACTGATCGCACCCCGCCTTTTCCTACAGCTACGACCAGCCGAGCCTCACGGGCCACACCCCAGGCTCGCAAAGTTGCGACCTACGGAACAAACGGGCAGGTATGAGATAGAAAGAAATTTAAAACAAAATTATGCTAAGGGAGAACTAAGGAACGAAAGGGAACAAGCTTTCCCAAACGGAGCAACTCCATCACAAAAACAAAAAACCGCTTGCAGTCATTAAAACACACACGAACGTTTTACACAGGGTTTCCCCTACGAACTTACACTTTTTACATTTACTAACTACTTGTATAAAAAAGGTATTAAACTGACCCGGCGGCATCTGCTGACGGCGCGACCGACGAAGGCGCTGGCTGCTCGCTCTTCGACAGCATGACGTCTGACCCGAGGTCCCTCGAGGACCAGCTTCCACGCCTGGGCTCGGCCTAGGAAAATAACATATATTCCATGGGATGGCCCAAAAAACTAAAACACAGCAGGCCGGAAGGATAGTCTAGTCGTCGACTAGAAGGTCTACCCGTAAGAACAGGCGCCCGCTCATCAGCTTCTTCGGCCCACTTCTCCGACCGGAGCACTCGCTCCAGGCACCAGCCATCTCCAAGCAGTCTCTCCAATCGGGAGGCTTGGCCTAAAACGCTGCTTCCTGCTCTGACCTCGTGACTCTGACCCCACAACCGGGGCTCACGGGAAGCCTGTTCATCGCTCTTCTCCGACCGGTGCACTAAGTGCCGACTGGAGCCATCCGATCGGGGGCTCCCCATTCGGAAGGAACCAGAAGACGTGCAGAGAAAGGCAAGGGGCCACTAGAAACTCCCATACGACATCGACAATACAAGTATAATCTCTGCTTAGTTTTACTACATGTACTACTATGGCCGCCGCGCCAAGCTCTCCATCAGCAACGTCCAGGCATGAACACGGGCCAGTTCATCTACTGTGGCCGCCACACCACGCTCTCCATCGGCAACATCCCACCGCGCTGCGGGATCTTCGAAGGCACCGTCATCTGCAACGTCGAGCACCGCGCCGATGAATGCGGTGCCCCTTCGCCGGGGCGTTCAGGGACTATGCCATCATCATCAGCTCTAACCCCGACAACGATGTTGGGATGGGAGGCGCTTCCCATCAAAGGAAGGCCACAACGAACGATGGCAAGGTCGAGGATGCTCGGTGCCCTCCAGTTCCCCACCTCCATCGATGGTGGTGGTGCGCCCACAGCAAGGGTGGCTCGCACCATCTCATCTATGTGGGACGACCTCCAGCTCAACATCGTGCTCCAGATTCACAAGCAGACCTGTGAGTTGTTCTCTCCCTCACATCACCCTCTCTTACTCAGGAACCGCCGCATTCGGTGGAAAGGAAGGAGAAGTGGAGGGGGCTCAGAGGCTAGCTAGGAATGGGGCGAGAACTCCTCTCCCCCTCCCTATTTAAAGAAGGGGCACAGTAGCAGAGGAAAGGCGAAAGGCCCATGGAACAACCCAATGATGGAACCTCCCTCTAGGGGGAGTCCAACGGGCCTCCTGGGTCGATCGGGTGGCCCAGGCAAAACAACAAACGAACGACCAATTGAAAGATAAGTACCCCTGTTTACTTACTTTGAGTATTAAATTCTTTACTGGGCCTCCGACCCCAGCAATGGCAGGGGCACGAACATCGCTCGGGGGCTGCTGAGGGCGCATGTTTGTTTAAACACCCTCTTAGCCCGACCCCACCTTACGTTTGGGAAACCAAAAGCACGACGTGTGGGAATACAACGATGAGTACAACTGGACGAACCACCAGACCCTAGCCTTAGCTCCCGCCTTCCTGAAAGGAGTTTGGAGGGGTCCGCCTATAGAGCCCCCTTTGGGGGGAAGCTGACAGATCATTTAAAAGTCAATCGTATGGCTCGGATTGCCACCGAGAGACAGAAACAAAAAATCACGATACTTATGCAGGTTACACTGGCCTCGTCGCAAACGTCGGACTCAAACCTAGCATGGACATGTCTGGTAGGAGCTTCCCACGGCTCATACCACCAAGGTAATGTTGCCGACCCCCGCTTTCATCTCGATTAAACTATATGTTAAATTCATGCATTCAAACATTGCATATGCAAACCCTTGCATCTCAACGCTTCGTGTCGCATCACGAAGCGGTAGCCGCCTCATTTAATATGAGCGACGCCTGATCGGGGTTCGAAGGTCGGCCCGTGAAGGGCTCGAGGCCGCCTCATGTCAAATAGAGATAGGGGAGAAAAACTGAAATGAGCCCCAGCGGCCTTGCCCAACCCCGTTCAGAAGCGGACAGGGACATCTTGACCTTTCTCGTTCAATTCTAACCTCGAGCCAGACCCACAGAATCTCCATCGAGGAGAGGCCAATGGGCCACATGAGCCCAACGAACAGCTCGGGCATCTGTCGGTAGGCGGGTTCAGAAGTAGTGGAATGCCACATGAGGGCTCTACCAACCCCGTCAGCGAATGATGGATCCGGATTCCACACGAACATACCCGTTAGCGAGCTCATTGAGCGCGACACTCGAGCCATCGAGGCAAGTGTCGTCAACTCAGCCCCTCCAGCCACGGAAACCGAGGATGGGGTAGCACGCATTCCGTCCGAACATCCCCGTTAGCAAGCTCATAACGCACGGTCACGCAGTAATCATCAAATAAAGGTATGGGAACCTCCTTTCTTTTCTTTTCAAGAAAATATTACATTTGACCTCCTCTTCGCATCAAGACCAGGGGCAAGGTTCGGCGGAACAGACTGGTAAGACCGCAAAAGGCCCACGCCCAGACAGCTACGGTAATTTTGCTCACCAGCACAATCAAGTTTCCCCTAAAAAAACCTCGGGCCCTATGGTCTTAATAAATAGAAGGGTCGATTGTCTAAATCTTTTTCATCGCAAAAAGAGAAGGTAAGATCAAAACAAACAAAACGAGACTTATGCAACCATTTCCAGGACACAAAAGCACTGACACTTGTTCACATGTTACAAATAAGTGTTTATCAAACCAATTCCACTAACTACTTCCGCGAAGGGAGAACCTCTTCTTTCAGCTTGTCTGCCAGGTTCCACATAAGGGGAGCCACTGCCTTCTCCATCTCATCTAGCTCAGCATCTTCATAAATAGGCGCGAAGCCTTGGCTCATCACCCCCAGGTTGATCTCCTGAGCATAATGGAAATGGGCGATAGTGAACGCCTAGGTGATCCCGAGGCAAAAGGCGCTCTCCTCAAGCTGGCCCACGCACGCTGTGAAGCCAGCAGCATGGACCGCGAGGGAACCAGCCCCCTCCTCTTGCGTCACCCGTAGGTCATCATAGACCGCTAGAATAGTGGAAGACAGGTGTAACACCTCGGGTGTTTAAAATATTAAAACCTGACATGCCATCATATGCATTGCAAATCATTTGGCATTTGGTGAAAACTTTGAGATGCATACACTAAAACAAGTTTATATTCATGTGGTATGTGTTGAATTGTATTGTTTGACTTAAATTCAAAGTTTGTTTGGATTTTGAATTTTTCGAGAAAACCCCGCTTTTCAACATTTAAATCCTACCCTGAAAATCCATTTCAAAATCTAAGCATAATTTGGGGTTAATCACAAAAGCAAAAGTGTAGAGCTTGACTAGTTAAGCAAAGTTTATTTTTGGAGTTTTTCAAGTTGTTTAGAAAAATTTTGAGTAATTCAAAAAGGCGTAATTCGTTAAATTTCTCTATTCAAATTCAAAAGTTCATTTCAAAATCTAGACCGAATTAGGAGATGGTTATAAAAGCAAAGTTGTAGAACTTTTGATTTTGAACAGCTTTTGTTTTTGGAGATTTTTGAGTTGTTAAGAAAATTTGGGAGTAATTTGTGAATTTTGGTGAATGGCAAACTTGTAAATACTGTGAACAGTGTCCACCGCCGAGGCTACACCGCCGGCGACCTTCGGTTCGCTTCCAGGCGCTCACGTGGACGTCCTCAGCTTCGTGCTGGCGCGGAGACATCTCCTACGTGGCTTCCTTGAGCTTCCTGGCCATCCTTTATAACCAGAGCCGTCGCCGTTTGCCCCTGCTCCTTTCCTCTGTTTTCACCGCCGCCGTCGTTGTCATCGCTCCGGCGAGCTCGCATCATCTCCCTAGCGCCGTTTTCGTCTCGGTAAAGGCTATTCCAGTTCCGTCTTTCTCTTGCACATCCACCTAGCCAACTGTGGTCGACTGATTTTGCTGAGAATCCGCTGTCCGCGTCCTTCTTCCTCGTGGCCGGCAACTCCTCCGCCGAGCGCGATTCGCCGCGGCCAGAGCTCCACGGTGTATCTTCGTCCCTGATTTTGACTGATTCTGTTTCGTCTCGATGCTGTAGTACTTAATCCATAGCTGGTTGCTCATTTTGATCACTGCAGTCGCCGGTACACCATCGCCGACGACGTTTTGCTCCGCCGTGATCCCCGTGATCGTCGTCACGCCCCTTCGTTGCTTCTCCGACCTCGCTCCTTGCTTCAACGCGTTCGGGGTGAGCCACTGGTGCTTCCTGGATCCCTTATTTGAGCTCTACCGGTCGCACACCGCCGGCGTAGCGCTGCCGTGCCACCGCGTCCGCCATGGTCGACGACGAGCTAGTTTAGGGCCGTAATCAGTGCTGATAGGGACCTCAATCGACGCACCTAGACTTGGTGATCGTTTTGGTACGTTAGCCATCGCCGGTGATCTCACCGTCGGCGAGAAATCGCCGGTCAGAGCCGTCGCTGCCGTAGTCAACGTCGGAGGTTAGGGATGACAGGTGGGGTCGGGTTGTCAGTGACTCAGCGTTCAAATGGATTTTTCTATTTTCAGATTTGTATGAATAGTGTCTATTTTTATTATTTTTGTGTAGAATTATTTAGAGCTCCAAAAATTATGAAAATTTTTGTGTGAATTCTCTATGATGTATATTATATAAAAAAAATTTGAAATATTGATTTTCAGTATTTTTGGGGTATGATAAAAATTGCTCAATTAATTAATAAATGACTTTCCATGATTTTTCTAGGCTTAATTAATTATCCAAAAATTATGAAAATTGTTTTGCCACTTAGTTATCATGTGATGAACATGTACTAAAATTTTGAGCTCAATTAGAATAAGTTGATTTATTTCATAATTTTGAATTAAATAATTAATTCATAAAAGCAAATAGTAACCTTTAATGATTTAGGTTTTGTTTGAAATTTTGGATTGAGTGATGACCTTGGGTCATTAGTTGATAATGATCCTTGGCAATTGATGTATGTGTTACGAAAAAGATTTAGTTTGTTTGACTTGCAACTGTACCGCGAAGGAAAGTTGTATTCAAATTCTTAATTTTTGTATCCATCATCGAGCATCATGTTTCGTATTCCGCATCATGTTAAACATGGCATTGTTATTACGTGTAGTGAACGAAGGTGAAAACGTGGTAGTTAATCAAGTTGTCGAGGAGGTTAATCCGTCTGTTGAGGTCGGATCGAATACTTATGTAACGTCGCAGGAGCCAGACTTTTCCATCAACGAAGGCAAGCTCCGGATGCATACAACCCTACCTTGTATTTTACAAATTGATTTCGCTTTCGCTTCTCTTTACTGCATTAAGTGATTAGGAGTCAAGTGAAAACCCAATTGGTGCATTACCAACCTTGTTATTCCATATTTACCATATTACCAGTTTTAAACTCGTATCTGCCTAGTTTTGCTTAGCTATGCGTAGAACGATGAAAGTAGGGTGATTACCTGTCACCTGCAAGTTTTAAATGGAACATTGGTTAATTATGTTAGCATGTGATGTGGGAATGTGGAGTAATAAATCTAGACCGGGCGGACTCGGTGAGTGTGAGCCACCAGACATGGAGGTCTTGTGAGCGGGTTCTTTCCGCCTGTGTCGATTAAGGCACGTCCGTTGTTGAATTGCATGAGGTGAGAATTTGTAGTACTAACCACATACTCCGGTAAGCCTGAACTTGGCAATTCTATTACGAGAATGGCTACTCGCGCACTGGGAGTGGAGAGATGGCGGGAATAGCGTGTACCCATGTGGCAATGGGCTGGATTGGTGGAGTACTGTATTCTCGGGTGGCGTGGACCCGTTCTTGTTTTAGAGGATCCGAGAATAGGTTGGTATATGTAGGTCGGGGACCTGCATATGTCGTGTGGTCTGGAATTCCCAGCTGGGTTTATAATCGGTTCGAATCGTCGTTGCTCCTCGGTTATGGAGACTCAACTCACTGTTCATCATCGTAGTATTAATAACTGGAATCTGGTTATGGTTGGAGAAATTGTTGGATACGAAGCTTCATGATCTCATTATGGATCGTGTCAGCTTTGTATATGATCGTATGGAATTTTAAATTTTGATATAAAGAATTTTGGTTAAAGTGCTTTTACGCAAAATACTTTGATTATTGCTAAAGCCCTACCTTGAAACCCTGAGCCTGCATCCCTAGTTTATCAGTTCTTATTTCAGTTAAGTCTTGTTGAGTACTTTTGTACTCAGGGTTCGTTGACCCTTGTTGCAGGTGAGCCTCATGAGCAGATCTGTTTTGGATCGTGCTGCATGACGGTTGTTCCTTGTGATGACGATGAGAAGTAAATGTGTGGCCCTTGGGTAGGGCAGTTTCATTGTGTGTTTTGTACTATATTATAATGCCACTCCACTATTTCGTTTTGTAATAACTATCAAACTTAGTTTGTAAGATTTGAAACAACTGGTTTGTAAACTATGTTATTGTAAGACTTCCGCTGTCTTTACTCTGGTGTTGCTATTTGAATAAATGTTGTAATACTGCAATGACTCTGTAACGTGATCCTGCTCGGAAATCGTGGATGATTCGGGGTTCCCCGAGGACACCCGATAGTCTTTTTAAGTTAATGGAAACATATGCATAAATGTCAAAGGTCGTCGGACAGTGACAGGTGCATGTGGGCCCTATAACTTAGGAGGTTCTACCATAGAATGGTATCAGAGCGATCGTTATAAGGTTTTTGTTGTATGGTTTTACAAAAACTTCAAAATGATTTGGGATGACTAAATTTAACTTGCTAATTTAGTCCAAATTGCTTCTGACTTATCTTATTTCTTTCTCACCATTCCTTATTTGATTAAAAGGGTCTTGTGTGGTGGAGTGGTAATGTTACTCTGCCCTATATAAAAATAAATGTTGTTTATGTGCATTATAAACTTTCATGTTTTTGTTCGTAAGAACGATTCATACATCATTATTAATTCACTCGTTACTTCCTTCACCTCTTAGTCTGGAGTTGAGTAGTGAGACTGGTTTGAGTAATGTAATCCATCATAGCTGCTCTTTAGACTTTGATCAAATGGTCTTACTTGGATTAAATTGGTTTCCTACAGTATGGCTCGTGCCAAGATGACGCCCCGTAAGTCCACTGGACCCAAAGGAGTTCCTCGTCACCAACTTGCCTCTAGAAACGATGGTGCTAGCAGTAGCAGTTCTAGGCCTGATCCCCAGGCGGAGATACAGAGAATTTCTGCAGAGTTAGCACAAGCTACTAGAGATAGGGCTTTGGATGCTATACAGGTAGGAGAATTACAGGATCAATTGAGGCGTCTCACCACCGCACATAGGAACTGCGAAAGTATGTTAGTTCGTACAGTGGAAGGACGAAATGAGGCTTGGCATAGGGAAAATGTAGCTAGAGCTAGAACTCATGAGCTAGAATTCTATGTAGAAGATTTAGAAGAACATAATACCTATCTACATGAGGAAGTTCATAGGCTTAGCAATCTACTAAACCCGAATCATGAGCCTCAAGCTGATGCCATGGACCCAGGTGTCATCCTTGCCGATGGAAGTGAATCGGAAGAGGAAGAAGAAGAAGATCCTGAAGAATTAGTAATGATAGATGAAAGTGATGATGAAGGCGGTAATAATTTCGGAATGGATACCGAGCCTGAAGTTTGAAGTGCTCAGGGAAAGGAGTAGAGTTGTGTAATAGAAGATCTAGTTAAGATAGTAGTCTTGTTTAGATGTGTTCTTGTGTTTAAATAAGTAGCATCGATGTAATGCGGGTAGTAAGCTCTTTGATATTTGAATAAAGACTTGTGAATAAAGTTTGGTTTGTTATGAACAGATGCGTCATACGTGGGGATCGCATATTCCTGGTACTTCACAAGATGATGATGATATCCCCAACCCGCCACCGATGCCGACCAATCTGGCTGATGCTATCGCTGCATTAGTTAATGTGACTGTGGAAAATTCTCGTTTGCTTCATGAGATGGCTCAAAGTAATCAGAATCAGATGCATGGAAACCGTGGCCGCAATCATAATAGGCATGAGGCTACCTATGTGGATTTCACGGATACAAAACCCCCGGTGTTCACCAAGGCAGATGAACCACTAGAGGCTGACGACTGGCTTAGGACCATGGAGCAGAAATTCAATCTTATTCACTGCACAGAGTTTCAGAAACCGGTGTTTGCTGCCCAGCAACTTAGAGGTGCAGCTGGTGCTTGGTATGCAAATCTGATGGCCATGCAACCCGCAGGTGTTCCGTTAACTTGGACAGAATTTCGCACTGCTTTCAGAGCCCATTATATCCCGGAAGGAGTGATGGCTATGAAGCTGGATGAATTCCTTGCTTTGAGGCAAGGGGATCAAACGATTATGCAGTATGTGGGAAGATTCAATCATCTGTCGTAGTATGCATCTGAACATGTCAATACGGATGCCAAGAAAAAGAAATGGTTCATGAGAGGTCTGAATACCAAACTGCAGACAATGATGACAGCCTGTACCAATATCACTTATCATGAGGCAGTAAATATTGCAATTGCTTCAGAGGCAAAGTATCGGCAGCATAAGGAGCTCAAGAAGAAAAAGAATGTGCCATTTGGACCTTTTGGTGGAAACCAAAAGAGGCAGAGGGTGATTTATCATCCAGTATATCATAATCGTCCTCCTTATCGTCCGCCGTAGTTCCAAGCCGGGCAACAGTCAAATGTCCGTCCTGCTATAACCTATCCGAACTCACAGTCAACCAATGCTCCTGGTGGTAATGCTCCAACGTCCCAGGGTCACAACTATCCGTGTTACAATTGTGGAAGGACTGGTCATTTCTCTAGGGAATGTCCATACCCTAGGCAGGCTAATCAAAATTATCAGAAGGCCCATACCAATCAACCACAGGGTCAAGCACCAAATAAGAACCATAATCAGAATGCTCAGAAGGGCAAAGATGAGAGGAAGATAGGAAGGGTTTTTTATATTCAAGCTGGGGAAATTCCTGAAGGAGAGCCAGTGATGATGGGTATGTTTCCTGTTGCCAATCACCCTGCAGTTATACTTTTTTATTCTGGCGCATCGCATTCATTCATCAATAGAACATTTGTCATGAAGTATGAAATTTCAATTGGGACAACAAAGGAAAGTTTCTTTATACAGTCGCCCGGGGGACGTCTGTGTACTAAGGAAATGGTATACCAGGTACCTGTAAACCTGGGTGGGCATATTTTTCCCACTACCATGATTATCCTTAAGGATCAAGATATAGATGTAATCTTGGGAATGAATTGGATGTATCAGCATAAGGCTGTTATAGATGCTTTGAATAGGACTTTAAGAGTAAGTTTGCCTGATAGTAATTCTCAACTTCTCATCCAACTTCCAACCCTAAGGAGATTAGTGGGCAAGATTTGTGCAACTGCTGTCAAGGAGATTAGAGATATTCCGGTAGTGTGTGAATTTCCGGATGTGTTTCCTGAAGATCTACCCGGTCTACCACCTGATAGGGATGTACAGTTTAACATAGAGTTACAACCTGGAATAGCTTCGATTTCTCGGAGAGCTTATAGGATGCCACCTAAGGAATTGGCCGAGTTGAAGACTCAGTTACAAGAATTGATTGAGAAGGGGTTTATCCAACCTAGTTCCTCACCTTGGGGATGTCCGGCAATTTTTGTGAAAAAGAAAGATGAGACCCTGAGGTTATGTGTTGACTATCGTCCGTTGAATGAAGTGACCATTAAGAATAAGTATCCATTACCTCGGATAGATTTGCTTTTTGATCAATTGGCTGGAGCCAAAGTTTTCTCCAAGATAGATTTGAGATCAGGGTATCACCAAATTAAGATAAAGCCTGAAGATATTCCCAAAACGGCATTTACCACAAGATATGGATTATATGAATACTTGGTAATGTCTTTTGGTTTAACAAATGCTCCAGCTCATTTCATGTATCTCATGAACTCAGTATTCATACCTGAGCTAGACAAGTTTGTAGTGGTGTTTATTGATGACATTCTAGTGTATTCCAAGAATAAGAAAGAACATGCGGAACATCTCAGAATTGTTCTGACCCGCTTGAGAGAACATCAACTATATGCCAAGTTCAGCAAGTGTGATTTTTGGCTTAAGGAAGTACAATTTCTTGGACATGTCTTGTCAGCTGAAGGAGTTGCAGTTGATCCTAGCAAAGTGAAAGATGTGCTTGATTGGAAACCGCCAACCACAGTTCATCAAGTTCGGAGTTTTCTTGGATTGGCGGGGTATTACCGTCGGTTTATTCTAGAATTCTCTAAAGTATCAAAACCTATAACTGAATTGTTGAAGAACCAAGTCAAGTTTGTCTGGTCATCAGATTGTGAAGAGGCTTTCCAGACTTTAAAAAGGCTGTTGACTACTACGCCAGTGTTAGCTCAACCGGATATCGAGAAGCCATTTGATGTTTATTGTGACGCTTCAGGTATTGGTATTGGATGTGTGTTGATGCAAGAAGGCCGAGTCATTGCCTATGCGTCCAGGCAACTTAAGCAGCATGAAGAACACTATCCGACTCATGATCTGGAGTTAGCAGCTGTGGTTCATGCTCTAAAGATTTGGCGACATTACCTGCTTGGTAATACGTGTCATATGTATACAGACCACAAGAGCCTAAAGTATATCTTTACTCAGTCAGAGTTGAATATGCGACAAAGAAGATGGTTAGAACTGATTAAGGATTATGATTTGGAAGTACATTATCACCCGAGTAAAGCAAATGTGGTTGCAGATGCCCTTAGTCGCAAAAGTTATTGCAATTGTCTGACAGTGAGAACAATGGGTTTGAATTTATGCCAAGAAATGGAGAAGTTGAATGTAGAAGTAATTCAACAAGGAAGTTTGACCAACATAATTGTTGAAGCTACTATTCGAGATCAAGTTATTGCTGCTCAGAAGGAAAACAAGGGTATAGCCCATATCAAGGAAAAAGTCAAGAATGGAAAAGCGGAATGCTTTAGCATAGATGATGAAGATGTGTTATGGTTCAAGGATCGCCTGGTGGTACCAAAAGTTCCTGAGTTGCGGCAGTCAATTCTAGATGAGGCACATGCTACTAGGTTATCTATCCATCCGGGAAGCAACAAGATGTACCATGATTTGAAGCAAAGATTCTGGTGGACTAAAATGAAAATAGAGATTGCAAGATATATAGCGAAGTGTGATACTTGTCAAAAGGTGAAAGCTATACATTTGAGGTTTGCTGGTGAATTACAACCATTGCCTATTCCATCTTGGAAGTGGGAGGACATAAGTATGGATTTTATTGTTGGTCTACCCAAGACATCAAAGGGATTTGACTCAGTATGGGTTACTGTAGATCGACTCACTAAGTCAGCACATTTTCTTCCTATTAAGACAATATATCCTATGATCCAATATGCCAAGATGTATTTGGTAAGAATCATGAGTCTCCATGGAGTACCAAAAACTATAGTGTCAGATAGGGGTACACAGTTTGTCTCCAACTTTTGGAAACACTTACATGCTTCGTTAGGTACCAAACTTCTGTATAGTACAGCTTATCATCCGCAGACTGATGGGTAGACTGAAAGAGTCAATCAAGTACTTGAAGATATGTTAAGATGTTGTGTCCTTAACTATTCCAATAAGTGGGATGAGTGCTTACCTTTAGCCGAGTTCTCATACAACAATAGTTATCAGGAAAGTATTAGAATGGCTCCATTTGAAGCACTCTATGGTCATAGATGCAGAACATCATTGAGTTGGTCTGAGCCAGGAGAGAGAAGATTCTTTGGAGTTGACCTTGTGAAAGAAATAGAAGACAAGGTTAGGCAAATATAGAGTAATCTGAAGATAGCTCAGTCCCGCCAAAAGAGTTATGCGGATAGACGATGGAGACCATTGGTATTCAACAAAGGAGATTTTGTATATCTGAAAGTATCACCAATGAATGGAGTTACTCGTTTTGGTGTTAAAGGAAAGTTGGCACCCCGATACATTGGACCATATCAAATTTTGGAGAGGTATGGAAAAGTGGCATATCGCTTGAAATTACCTGAACATCTCACAGCTGTGCATGATGTGTTCCATGTTTCTCAATTGAAGAAGTGTCTCCGAGTGCCTGAACAGAATGTGGAAGTTGAAGGAGTGGAACTAAAACCGGATTTAACTTATTCCGAATATCCTATCTGAGTGTTAGATTAGAAAGATCGTGTTACTCGAAGACGGACAATCAAGTTCTATAAAATACAATGGAATCAACATTCAGAAGAGGAAGCTACTTGGGAATCAGAAGATTACTTGTTAGAAAAGTTTCCAGAGTTTCTAGCGTCAATATAGAATAGAGTAATATTAGTTGAGTTCGGTTGTACAAGTTGTGTTTTGTAAAGGGACCTCAGCTGTTTTATGGACAGATTTGGTATGTGTTTTCACGACACATTTCCTTTTCCATTACTTACTCTATGGCTTTGAATCTCGGGGCGAGATTTCTTTTAGGGGGAAGGATTGTAACACCTCGGGTGTTTAAAATATTAAAACCTGACCTGCCATCATATGCATTGCAAATCATTTGGCATTTGGTGAAAACTTTGAGATGCATACACTAAAACAAGTTTATATTCATGTGGTATGTGTTGAATTGTATTGTTTGACTTAAATTCAAAGTTTGTTTGGATTTTGAATTTTTCGAGAAAACCCCGCTTTTCAGCATTTAAATCCTACCCTGAAAATCCATTTCAAAATCTAAGCATAATTTGGGGTTGATCACAAAAGCAAAAGTGTAGAGCTTGACTAGTTAAGCAAAGTTTATTTTTGGAGTTTTTCAAGTTGTTTAGAAAAATTTTGAGTAATTCAAAAAGGCGTAATTCGTTAAATTTCCCTATTCAAATTCAAAAGTTCATTTCAAAATCTAGACCGAATTAGGAGATGGTTATAAAAGCAAAGTTGTAGAACTTTTGATTTTGAACAGCTTTTGTTTTTGGAGATTTTTGAGTTGTTATGAAAATTTGGGAGTAATTTGTGAATTTTGGCGAATGGCAAACTTGTAAATACTGTGAACAGTGTCCACCGCCGAGGCTACACCGCCGGCGACCTTCGGTTCGCTTCCAGGCGCTCACGTGGACGTCCTCAGCTTTGTGCTGGCGTGGAGACGTCTCCTGCATAGCTTCCTTGAGCTTCCTGGCCATCCTTTATAACCAGAGCCGTCGCCGTTTGCCCCCGCTCCTTTCCTCTGTTTTCACCGCCGCCGTCGTTGTCATCGCTCCGGCGAGCTCGCATCATCTCCCTAGCGCCGTTGTCGTCTCGGTAAAGGCTATTCCAGTTCTGTCTTTCTCTTGCGCATCCACCCAGCCAACTATGGTCGACTGATTTTGCCGAGAATCCGCTGTCCGCGTCCTTCTTCCTCGCGGCCGGCAACTCCTCCGCCGAGCGTGATTCGCCGCGGCTAGAGCTCCACGGTGTATCTTCGTCCCTGATTTTGACTGATTCTGTTTCGTCTCGATGCTGTAGTACTTAATCCATAGCTGGTTGCTCATTTTGATCACTGCAGTCGCCGGTACACCATCGCCGACGACGTTTTGCTCCGCCGTGATCCCCGTGATCGTCGTCACGCCCCTTCGTTGCTTCTCCGACCTCGCTCCTTGCTTCAACGCGTTCGGGGTGAGCCACTGGTGCTTCCTGGATCCCTTATTTGAGCTCTACCGGTCGCACACCGCCGGCGTAGCGCTGCCGTGCCACCGCGTCCGCCATGGTCGACGACGAGCTAGTTTAGGGCCGTAATCAGTGCTGATAGGGACCTCAATCGACGCGCCTAGACTTGGTGATCATTTTGGTATGTTAGCCATCGCCGGTGATCTCACCGTCGGCGAGAAATCGCCGGTCAGAGCCGTCGCTGCCGTAGTCAACGTCGGAGGTTAGGGATGACAGGTGGGGTCGGGTTGTCAGTGACTCAGCGTTCAAATGGATTTTTCTATTTTCAGATTTGTATGAATAGTGTCTATTTTTGTTATTTTTGTGTAGAATTATTTAGAGCTCCAAAAATTATGAAAATTTTTGTGTGAATTCTCTATGATGTATATTATATAACAAAAATTTGAAATATTGATTTTCAGTATTTTTGGGGTATGATAAAAATTGCTCAATTAATTAATAAATGACTTTCCATGATTTTTCTAGGCTTAATTAATTATCCAAAAATTATGAAAATTGTTTTGCCACTTAGTTATCATGTGATGAACATGTACTAAAATTTTGAGCTCAATTAGAATAAGTTGATTTATTTCATAATTTTGAATTAAATAATTAATTCATAAAAGCAAATAGTAACCTTTAATGATTTAGGTTTTGTTTGAAATTTTGGATTGAGTGATGACCTTGGGTCATTAGTTGATAATGATCCTTGGCAATTGATGTATGTGTTACGAAAAAGATTTAGTTTGTTTGACTTGCAACTGTACCGCGAAGGAAAGTTGTATTCAAATTCTTAATTTTTGTATCCATCATCGAGCATCATGTTTCGTATTCCGCATCATGTTAAACATGGCATTGTTATTACGTGTAGTGAACGAAGGTGAAAACGTGGTAGTTAATCAAGTTGTCGAGGAGGTTAATCCGTCTGTTGAGGTCGGATCGAATACTTGTGTAACGTCGCAGGAGCCAGACTTTTCCGTCAACGAAGGCAAGCCCCGGATGCATACAACCCTACCTTGTATTTTACAAATTGATTTCGCTTTCGCTTCTCTTTACTGCATTAAGTGATTAGGAGTCAAGTGAAAACCCAATTGGTGCATTACCAACCTTGTTATTCCATATTTACCATATTACCAGTTTTAAACTCGTATCTGCCTAGTTTTGCTTAGCTATGCGTAGAACGATGAAAGTAGGGTGATTACCTGTCACCTGCAAGTTTTAAATAGAACATTGGTTAATTATGTTAGCATGTGATGTGGGAATGTGGAGTAATAAATCTAGACCAGGCGAACTCGGTGAGTGTGAGCCACCAGACATGGAGGTCTTGTGAGCGGGTTCTTTCCGCCTGTGTCGATTAAGGCACGTCCGTTGTTGAATTGCATGAGGTGAGAATTTGTAGTACTAACCACATACTCCGGTAAGCCTGAACTTGGCAATTCTATTACAAGAATGGCTACTCGCGCACTGGGAGTGGAGAGATGGCGGGAATAGCGTGTACCCACATGGCAATGGGCTGGATTGGTGGAGTACTGTATTCTCGGGTGGCGCGGACCCGTTCTTGTTTTAGAGGATCCAAGAATAGGTTGGTATATGTAGGTCGGGGACCTGCATATGTCGTGTGGTCTGGAATTCCCAGCTGGGTTTATAATCGGTTCGAATCGTCGTTGCTCCTCGGTTATGGAGACTCAACTCACTGTTCATCATCGTAGTATTAATAACTGGAATCTGGTTATGGTTGGAGAAATTGTTGGATACGAAGCTTCATGATCTCATTATGGATCGTGTCAGCTTTGTATATGATCGTATGGAATTTTAAATTTTGATATAAAGAATTTTGGTTAAAGTGCTTTTACGCAAAATACTTTGATTATTGCTAAAGCCCTACCTTGAAACCCTGAGCCTGCATCCCTAGTTTATCAGTTCTTATTTCGGTTAA
This sequence comes from Miscanthus floridulus, assembly GCF_019320115.1. NCBI lineage: Eukaryota > Viridiplantae > Streptophyta > Magnoliopsida > Poales > Poaceae > Miscanthus > Miscanthus floridulus. The sequence goes on along the minus strand of NC_089598.1, from coordinate 44,166,120 downwards.
GTCTTGTTGAGTACTTTTGTACTCAGGGTTCGTTGACCCTTGTTGCAGGTGAGCCTCATGAGCAGATCTGTTTTGGATCGTGCTGCATGACGGTTGTTCCTTGTGATGACGATGAGAAGTAAATGTGTGGCCCTTGGGCAGGGCAATTTCATTATGTGTTTTGTACTATATTATAATGCCACTCCACTATTTCGTTTTGTAATAACTATCGAACTTAGTTTGTAAGATTTGAAACAACTAGTTTGTAAACTATGTTATTGTAAGACTTCCGCTGTCTTTACTCTGGTGTTGCTATTTGAATAAATGTTGTAATACTGCAATGACTCTGTAACGTGATCCTGCTCAGAAATCGTGGATGATTCAGGGTTCCCCGAGGACACCCGACAGTCTTTTTAAGTTAATGGAAACATATGCATAAATGTCAAAGGTCATCGGACAGTGACAGGTGCATGTGGGCCCTATAACTTAGGAGGTTCTGCCACAACAGGCGATCATACTCATCACCTTCGACTTAAAGAAGCCCCCGCGCCTCGATGAGATCAGCGCGCAGACCAGCAGAAACTTCCTTGGCATCCAACCGTCGGGCCACCTCGACTCCAAGATCCGCCCGGCGTGCCTCAGCCTCCCGACGTGCTTTGTCGCGCTCTCGGATGGCCCGACCGACCACCATGGCATCCTAGTTTGCCTTCTCCTACAACGTCGCGGACCTCTCCTCAGCCTTCAGCTTGAGGTCCCGCTCCATCTGCAGCTCCGCCAGGAGCTCGCCGGCCCTAAATAAAATTCCCGCGAACGGAATACCACGTTTCCCTTAAAATATCTAGTTGACAAAAAACCAAGTCTTACGGCCGGGCAACTCTACTTGAATCACCCAGGGGCTTGGGGGCTACACCCATCGGGTGCGCTCATGCGCACCCTCTAGCGAATTGACTCCGACAAAATCGAATACATCCCCCGGGCAACTCTACCTGAATCACCCGGGGGTTTGGGGGCTACTGTCGGGGGCCTAATACCGGGCTACCCAAGGAGGTGGAACTAATAACCATCGAACGTTAAAAACTTCTGGACGAACAAGGGCACCGCTACATTCCTTGCCCGAATGATGGGAGTTTGGTTCTGCCTCGCTCGACACCTTTGGGCAAGCTCCACCTCGCTCGAGGGCTAAGGGCTAGTCTCTGCCTTGCCTGAGAGCTTAGGGATTGACTCTGCCTCGCCCGACCCCTGAGGGACGGGCTCGGTCTCGCCCGACCCCCGAGGGACGGGCTTGGTCTCACCCGACCCCCGAGGGATGGGCTCGGTCTCGCCTGAGGGACGCCCACAGCACTGCTCCCTGCTCCGACCCCATGACTCCGACCCCGCGACTGGGGCTCGCGGGAAGCTTGCTCACCGCTCTTCTCCGACCGGCGCACTGAGGGCCGAATGGAGCCATCCGACCGGGGGCTCCCTGTTCGGAGGGAACCAGAAGACGTGCGGAGAAAGGCAAGGCATGGCTCATAAGTCAAAACCACTATACCAGAGTCCATACCCTATGCCCCGACAGGAAAAGTACTGCTAGGGAACGACGAGATTGATGCTTTAGACCCTTTCAGGCGTAGTAGAGCCTGAATAGTGTTGTGGGCGCATGCTCTTCGCCCTATAGAGTTATGGGCACCGCCTTCAGCCCTCGGGAGCGGCACCTGCTTCATGGCCCCTCGGGTCCACCAGATCGGAGTATTCGCTTCAGCCTCCGGATGCCCTCTTCGATCAAAAGGCTTTGCCCACAGCACTGCTTCCTGCTCTGACCCCGCGACTGGGGCTCGCGAGAAGTCTGCTCACCGCTCTTCTCCGATCGGCGCACTGAGGGTCGACTGGAGCCATCCGACCAGGGACGCCCGCTCGGAAAGAACCAGAAGGCGTGCGGAGAAAGGCAAGGCATGGCTCACAAGTCAACACCACTGTACCAGGGACCATACCCTGCATGAAGTAGTGCTCTACAGCCACCCTGACACAAAGTATTGTAGGGGCTGCTAGAAACTCCCATATGGTAAGCCCCCTGCGTGTCTCTAGACATCAATCGCGGTATGGGCTCCAAGATTTGCCATACCAGGTGAACGTAGCACGGCTCCTCACATGCCACTAGGCATCAAGAAGTATCTTGCAGGTATCGGCGTCATCGTTCCTGAAGAAGATAGCTCGACCTCCCGTGCACATCCGACATCCTACAGCGACATCGACAGTATTGGGGGGCTTCAACCATTATCTAGTTTTCATCACCGTAAAGACTTAGAAATATCTGTACTCTCGTCCTCTCACCTGTAAAGCCATCCCCTTCATCTATAAAAGGGGATGCGCTCCCTCCCCCGAAGGGGGATCGATTTCTTGAAGCCCTCACTAGATCGACATCAACGTTCCCAACCACAGGACCGCCAAGCTCCGACCATGATCCTTCCGGTCGGAGCCAACCGACGCTTGACGAACTCTGGACCGACTCCTGACGAACAACACATATCACACATAGTCAAGTTGCTATCAGGCTCTTGATATCCTTTCGACCCTTCCATCAGAGACTTGGGACCAGTCCCTCTCTCGACCGTTTGTACCCCCTACTATGAACCATCTTCGGTGCTAATAACACGAGCAGCAGCAGACTGGACGTAGGGACATTTAGTCCGAACCAGTATAAATCTTGTGTCCATTAGCGCACCATCTGGGCCTAACGTGCATAACTATAAATTTACTTGCCGGTGCTTTTTTGAAACACCGATAGTGATGCACAAGAAGATGAGGATGTGCCTGAATAGGAACTTCAAAAGAAGCATCCAATCACCATAAGACCAATTTATGTTCTAATGAAAGACGTCTTGTCGGTGCACAAGTGGTATTCCCATGACCAGTTCAAGCCTGAGAACCAAGTTAAAAAAGTCCCATCATGGGCTTCTAAGGAGGCCGTCACTAGCAAACTCCACCAAACAGCAAAGCAATATCCAAATGTTGATGCCATCAAATGGTCAAAGGATTGCCCGAAAACATATGAAAGAGGCAAGCCCTTCCTACCAAACTGGGACATCTAGCGCCTACCACTTGGAATGAGAAGGTTCCATGATTGGTACTTGCGTGTTCTCCCAATGAGCATAGACCTCGTACAAGCATGCTTCCCCACTGGCACATTTGGAAGCCCAGCCGAGAAAATTGTCTTTGACTTCAATGACATGCAAACATGCTTTCACCTCGAAGCAATGAAGATGAATCTAATTCGCACGTGGTGCCTGTAAGTCCTTGTCCTTCCGATATGATATGAATGTAATCTTTGAATTTTGTTGTAACTAACCCACGCCATGATTTGTAGAATGCAAGTGCACATTGTAAAACAAATGCCAAGTGTGAAAGCCGGGTATATAGACCCTCAAGCTATAGCACAAACAAATTTTAATTACCCTAAATAGTGGAAACTGGATGACAAAGAGCTAGCTGCTGGAAAGACCCTTCAGGAGAAAGAGCATATCCATACGAAGAAACTAAGGGAAGAGTCCCTTAAGGTTTCAACATACATTGCCCTGGCTTTTAAAATTCTCCAACATCACTCTACTATATGGCTACCATACAACTTCGAGTAAGTTCAACTCTATACTTAAAGCTTTGTTCGATATATTTTATTCGATGCAAAAGAGCTTATCTAGTTCTATGATTAAATCCATGCAGCAACCACTAGATTTGTATAGGCGTCGATGTCGGGAGGAGCATGGCATGGGTCTTTGATTCAATAGATAGGGACCCGGTGACATATAAAGACTTCATATCAATTCTCAAGACGTATACATATCGACAATCCTCATTAGCTTATATGTTTGTATACATACGTGTAACGTTCACTTTTGGATACTAACATATTGTATTTGCTAAAATAATTCGAACAGGGCATTTAGGTTTTATGTCACTAAACATCACAGAAGGCATGATCCAGTAAGGAAGGAAAAGCTGGCTATAAAAACACTATTTGCGGTAAGTGTAACTTACTTCTTCAGTACTCTATTACATGGCTGTCAAAAGCATCACTTAATATTTCCATGTGCAAAACACACAGTGCCCCAAGCAGAAGCCTGGGAGTGTACGTTGTGGATACTATATATGTTCTATGATGAGTAACACCAGTGCCTACAGGAGACACCCCTTAAGGGTAAGTTTGAACCTCTTCACCTGTAGTATAAAAACTTCGCACATGGTATGAAATACTAAACTGAAACTTGTTCTCTTATAGTAGAAAGAAGAGAAAGAAATGAAAAGAGACCCATACAAGGATGACCAACTCTTAGAGCTCGTCGGCGACCTTTGCAACTTCATATTGGACCAGATTATACACGTTAAAGGCACATACCATGACCGAGATTATGACTTAGGTAGAAATCCTCAGTACCAACACCTTCGTGAGACTAAAAGTCTAGCTCTAGGCCGTTGATAACAATGTGTATGAAATTTGACATTGGTATTGTAATTGTAGTTTATATTGGTCTTGTATATATTCTTGTGAATTGGACTTGTAATTGTAGTTTATATAATACTCTTGTACTCTTGGACTTGTACTTTGGAGCAAGGTACGTGTCGGCTAGCTGTGCTCCCTGCCATGCCCTTCCCTGCCTTTTGCTTGCGCTTTCCTTTCCTCTCACGTCGCAGGCGCCGTGCGTGGTCTCGATCGGTGGCGGGGGGGGGGGGGGGGAGGAGATGCCCGCGCGCATGATAGATTGATTGATTAGCCGATCTCGAATTATATATGCATATGTATATATATGCTCTGTAAATTTATATTTGAATTTGAATTTGAATTTTTTTGTGAAAAAATATACTGTAGGGGCGGTTCTAGATTGAACCGCTTCTACAAATCGATTTGTAGGGGCGGCTGGTCACACCGGCCGCCTCTACAAATAGATTTGTAGGGGCGGTCTGGGAACCGCCCCTACAAATGCATGATTTGTAGAGGCGCTTGGGTAGGGGCGGCTGGACAAACCGCCCCTATAAAGCCTCTAGAGCTGCCCCTACTAATAGTATATGACGTAGTGTGCCTCGCAAAATCGTTTATACGTAAGTAGTGGATGTATGTGTTAACATAAAGTATGATGTCCGTTGTCACCTCATAGAATTTGAAATTACAATTCAACTTATACATGTAGAAACAAAGATAACAAGTCTTGTTATGGAGTAAACCTTGGAATAAATCGAAAACATTGTTAAAATACTTCTACGAGAGGGTTTTCTTGAAAGTGTTCAAAAACATCATATAAGTAACAGATATTTCTTGGTTTCAACTTTGCGACATCAAAGGAGAAACAAACGAAGCATACATAAGCCAAACTTGAAAGGGGTAATTTAGACTTATGATAGTGATATGGTAGTGGGAATCACTTCAATACAAGCTAATGAAACATTTACACACGTAAGTTCCACAACAGTTTGTAGAAATGTTGTATGCTTAGAGAGAAGAACTGCACTTTTGTGCATATTTAAAACATAGAAATTTCATACGAATCGTATCCGAATTTTACAAAATTCAGTTTAATTTCATGGGACAAACATCAAATCCAAAAAAAAAATGATTTCAAACGGCCTGACCAAAGTCCAAGCTGTACTGTTATCACTTCCATAGTTCCATTCCATACGGCAAATCTACCACGTACATCTAGGAATAGCAAGTCGCAAACACACACAAGGAATAGAAATGGGCACCCGCAACACAAAACTCAAAGCACTTAAATACCGTTAGAATGTAAGTGTGGGTCAATTTCCTTATCCATGTGTATGTTAATGGATAAAAATCCTTACCCATCAGGTTTGCGGGTATATGTATGATATATACATTACTCGAAACCGTAAACCTAGGGGTACGTGTATACCCGATATGACTGTAGTTTCGGCATCTCTCAACTAAAAGGTACTCCGGAACACAGTCCACCTAAGTCACCTAGTGCCATATAAAAAACACATCGTTTTTACATTTATTATATATTTGTAAATATGTAGGTTGCTCATATAGTTATAGTTTGATGTATGCGACATATTTTTTCAGATATACATAACCTATGGGTACCCGTATTTGCATGGACATGGTGATGGGATGCGGTTCCTGATCTTCTATCATGTCGAGGTAAACAACAATTTGGTTGGAGAGCGACACACCGATCCGGCTTTAGATGACAAAGACCCGAGCCATGCAAACCTTAGCACGACATCTTCTTTGGTTATCAACCGTGTCACAATCCGCTTGACCTTGCCATATAGTGAAAATTACGGATATATGATTAAGCACCCGAATTTGGTGTCTCACAAACCAATAATGAAGACTGTTCAAAGACAGATTGATCTAAAATAAATCCATACCCTAACATATGTGGTGACAACTCAATATAAGATCTAAGGGTTGCCACACCCCTGTACGCGCCCCTTAATAAGCTCTAAGATGATACATGGCCTAACGGGCCAAAAGACATTGGCACAATACCCTTGCAGATTTTGGACGCTGATTTGTTTTGACTACCCTATTGACTCCGGTGGAATTTGGACCACAAGCCAAAGCCATTGGTTAGCTTATAAAATTAGCTTTCTATGCATATGTGGATCATTGAAAACAGAGTCCGTGTGCGTCCTGAGCATTCGTTTTACTATAGGCTGGTCCCGAAGATCGAGGTAGACTTGAATTCATGTTGGACTAGGCCTCCGGCTTGTCTTAGACATCCTTGCTGGTCTTCTCCACATAGTTGGGGCATGCTCTACCTTGGATTTGGGTCCCAAGGGTGAATGTCAAGCCCAGGACGACGTTGTAGTACCCGACAGAAACAACGGCAACATGTCACAATGATTTGGAGTCTTTTCCAACATGATATTGAGGTGAGATCAGATCCATTTGACATCCTTACTAGTCTATAAAAAATCAGAATTGAGCTCGGAAAAGCATACCAAAATTTTTGGGCCTACAAACTTGATTTTTCTGATCGAATTTTGCAAATCTACTATTTACGAACCCAACTATGCTCAGATGAAACATATCTAATTTTTTTTTGGCGTTCTCAGTGGATATAGAATTCGCCCCATTTCGAATCTAGATACAAAAGTTATGATTGTTTTAAGTAAGGTAGTCCGAATCGGGGTTTTTATGTGGACACAAGATGTAAACCGATGGTGATACGAGATGATGGCGAGTGGAGGGATCAACACAAACTAGAAAAGAACACGGTCTAAACCAGCAACCAGGCCTTGACCTAGGATACAAACTCAACACGGCGGACTCTGAAACTGAATTATGCAAAGGCTATAGCACGAATGGTTGTAGGACAAGAAACAAATATGACAATGGACTATGGGAACCTGGCGGTAAGATGCGAACCCAATGGTACACCTGAAGCTCTAATTACTACGTAATGATCTTGTCCTCAAGATAGGTCTTGATCATGGTGCATCCATATCCATGAGTTACAAAGGCCACATAAGCGGTCTCTCTCCAAGGTTCATAGCATCCTCAAATTGTTCTCTAAACACAATGAAAGTGCCGACACCAGGTAGCAACAAATTCTTACTTATGTTGCTGTGCAAACATAGGAACAAGCTCGCATTCTCTTTAACATTCATAGGCGTATTTATACGTGTCATGTCCTCACATGGAGTTGTACCTACACATGGATATAAGTAGGAATGGACTCGGATCAAATATGCAAGGAATCAAATACAGACAGGACCATTTACTACATTTTAATTTGAATCCAGATATGAATACGGATATTATCGGATACAAATGCAAAACAAATGTCTTGAATTTAGATTCACATTAGATATTTACTAGATTTTGATGATAATATATATCTATTTGCTTGTCACTGGTTTTAATAGAATAAAATCATTATGCATGTAAATAATATGATTATATAACACCTGCAGATAATAACAACTTATAAGATAACATATATAATAAATATTTCAATAATAAAACATATAAAAATCAATAAAACTATAAATACATATGTATCAATAAATAGTTTAAAATATATATAAATAATTTCATCAACATGTGAATAACTAAAGTACTTAAATTAGTATAACTAGCCATACTAAAATTAACCTTTATATACTGTTAATAATAATAAAACTAATATAATGTTATTAGCCATAGAGATAAGTTTTAAATAGTTTAAATGATGCATTTTATATTATAATTGATATCATTTACATCACTAAATAGTCATAAATATAAGTTTTAGATAGTTTTATAGGGTACTTTATATCTGCATATACAGATATCAATTAATGTCGAATATTTTATATTTTTTTAGTACAGACATGAAATCTGATAGAGAAAAATCATAGAAAACAAATATGGGTACATCCATTTGGTATCTGTATTAAAAAATTTTATTATATTTAAACTGATGGTAAAACAAATATTAATATTAAATGTTTCAGATCTTTTAACATCCAGATCCATGTCTAGATATACTAGTTTCTTAGTGAGTGCGAAAAATCCTGATGGATTTGATAAAGAATGGGTGCCCATCGGGTATAAACCCACTCTATCCCTACCTACATCCAGTGCTGGGGTCCACAACGCAGAGGCACGCCCCCTTCCTAGCCGGGACCACCACAAAACCTCCCGCCGCCGCCCCACGGAACACGGGCAGGGAGATAGAGAGAGGAGCGAACGGTGCAGCGTGGAAGGCAAGGCGGCGAGTAGTAACAGCAGCAGCAGCAGCAGGCAGCGCCGCAGCGGCCAGCGGGCGAGAGCGCCGCCAGCAGACCTCTCTTGTGTCTCTCATCAGTCATCACGCTCCCCCTCCCTCTTCTCTTTACTACGCCTTCTCTCTATCTCTCTCTCTTTCTCTCTCTATCTCTTGTCTCTTCCCTCCTTTTCCACCCGGCGACGGCGAGCGAGAACTGCCGGGCCCCAAAAGAGGCCGCATTCTTGGTGCTTTCTGAACCTTCTTTACTTTGTCCTCAAATGGCCTCGTCGCCCTCTTCACATCTCCCTTCACCATAGGCACAGGAACCTCTCCCCCCGCCGCCGCCACCCCCTGCAAGCTCCTCCCTTTCTCGCCTCTTGGTTCTTGCTCTGTCAGCCCAGAGGCAGAAAAAGCAAGCAAAGCAATGGTGGCCATGGCGGCGCCAGGGCGAGCGGCGCTCCTGGCCGTCGCGCTCCTGTTCGGCGCCTTCTTCCCACCCGCGTCCGCCGCGTCCTCGTACCCCGCAAGTGAGCTCCTTTCGCGGCGCCACCGTCTGGTTCGCTTCGTTTCCTCCGCTGATTAAGTTTTATTATTCCGCGTCGGGTGGCAGGGATTGCGGGCAGGCTCCTGTCCACCACGGCGTCGGCGGTGGCCAAGCAGCTGTGGTCGCTCAAATCGGCCGCCACCAAGACGGGTAATTGCCGGCACGTGGCGTCGTCATTTCCCTCTCCGATTCTCGGCTTATTCACTCGCTTTTTCTCACCGGGTGTGCCCTGCTCCGGCTCAGCGACGGCGGCCGTGGCGGGGCGGTCCATGGTGCGGTACGAGGGTGGGTACGCGGTGGACACGGTGTTCGACGGCAGCAAGCTGGGGATCGAGCCGCACGCCGTCGAGATCACCCCCGCCGGCGACCTCCTCGTGCTCGACTCCATCAACAGCAACATCTACAGGGTCCAGCTGCCGCTGTCACCATGTGAGCACGCTCTGCCTCCGACCACTCCCTGTCTTTTTCAGGTTTTTCAGTCTTCATTCATGGGATTCTGCTAAGTGTGCTGCCTCTCTCGATCATGTGAGTGGTGAGTGAGGAGTTCTGGGTGGTTGGTAGGGGCTGATGTTGCATGCTAACTTCATCAAGGGCTGTTCCTCGACTGCGAAATGACTGTTATTTTCTTCATTGCTAGTAAACCTCGTATGGACAATATGACATGATAGTTCTTTGCCACCTTTGCCACTTTCAGTCCCCATGTCTGTGGCGTCATTGTTCAGGAGTGTTTTTTCCCCTTCACTTCCCTTTGTTTATGTACTGTTCGTTTACGTCCTCGGTTTCACATGTCAGAAGTCGAGCAAATAGACCATGACTTTTTGTTCACCAGGAAAAATGTTTGTATGAATTGGTTGCCTGAAATTGTTAGCAATATCTATATTTCATGTCACTAAAGGTCGGTGCCTCTTGGAATTTTTATATTGCAACTTCACTATGAGCAAATGCTATATCAGTCACACTTCCCTCACTGCAACAAGATGGCTTGTATTTTAGGACAGTGAAGTTGTCATTCATGTTATTTTTAGCATAAGATGCTTCCTGGATTATATCCAAGCAATTCGATTCTGATGGATCTTCTGAAAATGGATCCAACAATGCAGATAGCAGACCAAAGCTCCTTGCTGGTTCTCCAGAAGGTTTATCTGGCCATGTGGATGGAAGGCTGAGAGAAGCGAGGATGAACCATCCTAAGGGGTTCACTGTGGACGATAAGGGCAATATTTATGTTGCAGACGCTATGAACATGGCAATAAGAAAGATCAGTGATACAGGTAAGCTAAAATGGCCTATTCTGAGGTAGTCCACATGGCATTGTCTGGTCCCCCAGGCACCCTCTGTTTGTTCTGTTGTTTTCCTGGAGCTTCTCCAGAACTTATTTACTACTTGTGCCCAAAATTGCATCCCGAACGAGGTATGCTGTCAGTGTGCCTAAAAAATTGTTTCTCCAGCAGTTATTTAGTAATGGATACCGAGCAGATTGTGCTAAAAGGAAATCTAACCAGCATTCTACTCTTTTCTCTTGATTAGCAGTATAGTTTGGTTCAAATTTCTACAATCATTTGACCTTTGCTGTTGGTTTTCTGTTCAAATTCTTTTAGCACATTCATGTTTCTCTTGTAACTAATTTCCTTCAGAATGAACTAACCAATTTACTTTCTTCAGTGGAGATTACCAATCTTTATGCTAATTGAATCTGGCTTTAGGTGAAATTTGTTTGGATCTTCTTCTGGAGCTATCTATTGTAAATATCCTTGTTTATTATATTGTGGATTAAGTTTTTGACAAATTGTATTATAATATTTAGGGGTTACAACCATTGCTGGGGGAAAATCAATTAGAGGGCACATCGATGGGCCCAGTGATGATGCAAAATTTTCAACTGATTTTGAGATCCAGTACATCAGTAGTAGCTGCTCTCTCTTGGTCATTGATAGAGGAAACCAAGCAATTCGAGAGATTCCACTCAACGATGATGACTGTACATATCAGTATGAAGCTGGTTTTCCACTAGGTACATTGCACTTAACCTCTTCACTCATATTACTTGACCATATTTTACTACTGCTATGTAAAGCCAGTCATATGGTCACTGCATTCAGTGCTCAAATGACATAGCAAAAATGAAAAGGAGCCTGAAAAAAATGAATAATAATTACTTTTGATTTTGAATGCTCACAGGGTTTGCATTGCTTTGTGCTGCTGGTTTCTTTGGTTATATGCTTGCATTGCTCCAACGCCGGCTTTTAGGGATGGCATCAACAACAGATGTAAGTTTGTCATACTTTTTTTTATCTGTATCCCCCCACCCCCACCCCCCAACACCCCACACCCCCCAAAAAAAGAGAAAAGAAAAGGTGACATAGGTACATTTGCTGACAAGTAGAATTTTTATAACTAGCGTGTGGACCACAGTTTGTAGGCTTGCTGTAAACCAGCACATTGGTACATGCATATTTCAGCATCAGCCTTTGGTTACGCTACAGCTAATATTCTTATATTCATAATCTTGTGGCTGAAGGGTGGGCCTGGTGCAAGCGGTAGAGTCTTACCGCCTGTGACCGGAAGGTCCCGGGTTCGAGTCGCAGTCTCCTCGCATTGCACAGGCGAGGGTAAGACTTGCCACTGACACCCTTCCGCAGACCCCGCACAGAGCAGGAGCGCTCTGCACTGGGTACGCCCTTTTATAATCTTGTGGCTGCAGCCTGTGCACTCAATATGTCTGATACCAATCCTCACAGCTACTAAAATTGGATGTGTGCCATAACAGTTAAAATGCAAACCTTTTATGGTTCAAGTAATAGATCTTTAGATGATATTTCAGCTTTAGATAACTGATTTTGTTAGTTAGGTAACTGAACAATGATAATTTACTGATTTTGAGGACACATCTATAGAAGAGTGCATAAAAAATAAATGACAATTTAATTTGTTATCGTATTTTAGACCATTGCTAAAGTAGAAATGATGACCAAATGCATCTTTGCTATGTCACTCATGTATTAGTTTACAGTTGCATCTTTATTAAACTAAAATTTTACCTTACAGGAACCTCAAGCGCCTCCAAGACCCAGCATTGCAAGTATCCCTCCATACCAGAAGCCTTTAAATCCTTATGTTCGTCAACCATTCATCCCAAGAGAAGAAACTGCAAAACAGGAAACTGAAGAGGGGTTCTTCACCTCAGCTGGCAAACTCATTGGAGGGGCAAAATCATCTGTGGCTGAGATATTTGGTTTCAAGAAGAAGCGCGTGAGCGGCCCATACCATCAGCAGCAACGAAGAGCTAACCCTTGGCCAGTGCAAGAAAGCTATGCCATCCCAAACGATGAACCCCCTCCAGCACTGGACACAAGAGCACCAACCCCTCAGAAGAACTACAGCTTGATGACAAAGGAGCCCGAGAAGATCCACTACGTCCGCCATGGGCACCCGCACCTGTATTTCAATAGCTGGGACGGTCACCGTCACCCTCAGCAGCAGCCGGACCCGCAACTGTATCACCAACAGCAGCACCTGCAGCAGCACAGGCAGTACTCTGCAGGCCCGCAGACATTTTACGAGCAGAGCTGTGAGGCTACAAATGAGATCGTCTTTGGCGCGGTCCAGGAGGTGGACAGCAAGCGGCGCATGGTCGAGATCAAGGCTGTGAACTATGGAGACACATTCTATGAGCAGTACGGAATGCGGTACCGCAACAATTTCATTGGCTACAACAACAACAACAACTACTATTGAACAGCCTGTCTATTTCTTTAATTTTCCCTGCCTCCTGTTTTTTGCCCGTCTTAGTTACATGGTTAGATTTACTGGTTGCCTCCTTATTTGCAATCCTCCACATTCCCTGTATCAAAAAATAGAAGGTGGAGGCAGCAGAAGCTATCTCCTGTTTTGACTTGTTGGAAGTACATCGTGTTATATCTTCCTAGACTATCTGATGTATGTATTTTACTGACATATTTCAGACTAGTAGGTACAGCAATAACTTCTTACATTCCTACAGTTTTATGGTTAAGATGTGTTGTGAATTGTGTATGCCTTCCTGACCACCTGGTCTGGTCTACCAAGGTGGATAAGAACTAATGGCATCTGAGAGCTGCCAAATTTGCCTTGATGCATGCTGCGCTGGTGATAGCTTCTATCTGAAGTCACACACACTGACTGCCACAGGCACCTGTTCCTTGGATGCCTGTAGCATTTGAGATTATGGGAACGATGCCAGTCACAGGCGATGGATATCACCGAGCCTCCAGGCTCCGTGATGGCACTGAATGCGTTCACCAAAAGGGGACAATCAGGAGACAAACGGACTGTATGGACGGTGGTCAGACTTCAGAGCTACGTGAACAGTTTTATTGGCAAGGGTGTGGTTCTGATGACAGGTAGGCCCTAATTTTTTTTAAAAAAAAAGACAAGCGGGTTCAGCACAGCGAATACGTAGGCAATCACATGAAAACAGGAGCCAATCAAGATCAAAATGGGATTACCTGCTGCCAGTGATTGCAGGTAGCATTGTTGCTATTGGAGAAATGAAGGTGCCCTGGCTAAGGAGGATAATTCTTGCCGTCTAGGACCATTGTTAGCTGGGGTTGGGTTGTGGGCTACAGACATACTGTGTCTGAGCTCTGATTACATCGTGATAGGGAAAAGATTGACTATGAGTCTATGACACGTTTCTGACACCTAAGGCAAGCTTATGCAGAATCAGCGTGAAAACAGATCCCTGGAAAATTTGATTAAAAAAAAAGAGAAGGAACTGATTGCTTTATCCTATGTTTTTTTAATAATCTACAATGAGAAACATTGGATTGAAACATTCGAAATGCAAAATATATTGTGACCAAATGTTTTTTAATCTACAATGAGAAACATTCGAAATGCAAAATATATGGTGAAAGTAACTCTTCCGACCTGATTGAACTGAACTGGTTCCTATCTACGTCACAATTCAGCATAAATGTGTGTTGGTCAACCAGAGAGCTTCGGTTCCCTAGACTACTGCCTACTAGTGTCATAACAATTGTTGGATTTCTTTGTGCTGACATGCTTGCTATTGCTAGGTTATTAGATAGCTGCACTATAAAAGGAAAAAAAAAACTTGCTTTATCTTCTGTAAATTTAACTGTTCATCTGGTAACTGTCTCCTCTAGATACATATGGGATTGATCCAAATATCTGAACCATCAAGCTGTCAGCTGAAAGAAAAAAGAACCAATCAACTTCTATATTTAAAACCATGAAACTACTGCAGTAAAAACTAAAGACCAAGGCTCAAGGTCAGCTTCTCTATCTAAAGTTTTAAACCCATCAAGATTATAAAAGGGCATACCCAGTGCGGGGTCTGGGGAAGGGTGTCAGTGGCAAGTCTTACCCTCGCCTGTGCAATGCGAGGAGACTGCGAGTCGAACCCAGGACCTTCCGATCATAGGCGGTAAGACTCTACCGCTTGCACCAGGCCCACCCTTCAGCCACAAGATTATGAATATAAGAATATTAGCTGTAGCTTAACCAAAGGTTGATGCTGAAATATGCATGTACCAATGTGCTGGTTTACAGCAAGCCTACAAACTGTAGTCCACACGCTAG